>NW_027070446.1:52866-90508 GCF_002906115.3 Quercus suber
TGTGATGTTTTGAATAAAAAGGACACTATTGTTTCTGTTGATTTTTTTGATGCTTTTGAAACTCTTCGTAAGGAATTATCTAAATCTTTGAAAATTTCTAAGAAATTCAAGGAAGAGTTAAAATTGGCTAATCTTGAAAAAGAGGATTTGATTGTGAGATTAGATGAGTCTAATAAAAAGAATGAATTTTTGAGAAATCAAATTTCCTCTCAAGATGAGAAGATGAAAAGTTTGGAACAAAAGTTAGCTGAGGCTGAAGCTAAATTGGTGGAAATTTGTCTAATACCAAACTTGTTGATGATAACAGAAGTGTTTCTGTTTCTTAAGTCTAAAACTGAGAAAGTTTATATCCCTCCTTTTAAGAGGAATAATAAAGAGAAGGCTTATTTTGCTAGGTTAGACAAAGGTAAAAGTTCTGATGTAGACGCTGAAGTTTCTAAACCTAAGTCTAATCCTACTGTTAGAGAGCATAATAAATCTGTTTTTGTGCCTACTTGTCACCTTTGTGGTGTTGTTGTCATATTAGACCAAATTGTTCTTTGTTGAGGTAAAAACCAAAATCTGAGAATAGATTTGCTATTAGGAATACTGATGTTCCTAAATTTGTTCCTGTTTGTCACTTTGTGGTGTCTCCGGTCACATTCGTCCTAATTGTCATAAATTAAAATTTAAGCATTCTATGTTTCAATTTAGGATATGTGATGATATTTCTCCTGCCATAGGTTCAAATAAATTATTTCATCTGCTTTTGAAAAATTTGAGCTTGTTGGTTTGTGAAAGGAATTTGCAGGATTTCAGTCTCTCTCAAAAGTTTGTATATCCCTCAAATACACTCTGCTTCACATGGATTTTCACCTACAAAGCCGAAGACTCGTGCTAGATGGGTGAGAAAAGATTCTTCAAGGTGAGTGTTGCTAACTTGTCCTTGATTTAATTCTTTCAATTATTTGTGGACATGTTTTTTTTTGGTTTTTGGTTGTTTGTTTTTTTAGGTTGTTTTTTTAATAAAAAAAAATCCAAAAACATTGAAAAATTTCAAAAAGACAAAAATATTTTATTTTGTGTCTAGTTTTTTTTTTGAGGATTATATGAATTGTTATATCTCTCTTGATTTAGAACATGCCTGACATTGTGGAGAAACTTGAATAGTTTGTGCTAAGCTATTTTTGATTTTGAATGAGTATGTACTAGTTTGTACATGTACTCAAGGGTTAATTAAGAAATTGATATTTCTTGTTTGTGTACCCTTTATAGCTTAGTTTTGCACTGTCATGCATTGCATTTGCATTGTTCATTTAGCATAATATGTGCTTTTTTGTTTTTGGTTATAAAGTTTGTTAAAACCAAAAAGATTTTTGTGTTTTGTATTATATATCTTGGATTTATAATCAAGGATTGGCCATATTATCTTTACATAACATGTTTATGTACCTTGTTTAGCTTTGATAAGCTTATTTATTGCACTTTATTAGTTGAAGTTTTGTAGTGCATGTTGTGTGGGAAAGATGTTTATGGTGTTTATCACTTTGTCTTAATCTTGAAGTCACATGTTATTTGACTGTCGGACTTGATCCTTTTGAGAAAGGCATAAATAACCATCTCACCACTGTTCACTAGCCAATCATGAACACCTTAGTGCATATCATAAGATTCTGTGCTCGAGAAAGTGTAGCACATGCACAAAAAGAACATAAGGTGTAGCCTCAAATTAATTTAAAACTGGTGTGTACTATTAGGCTTAATGCCAATTCACTTAATTCAAACCGGTGTGTACTATTAGGCTGAATGCCATCTCATACAAATAAGAGGCAAAAATGCAAGAAACTTACATGATTGCAAGCTTTTGTTCTAGGAGATGTGGGAGTTATATGATGTAACTCTTTAGGTGATAGTCTCTTTTAAATTCTATGTGATGAATTTGTAGACTTTGTGATTGATTGCTATTCACATATCACCTCACATGCATCTCAAGCTTTTGCTAGTTGCACACACTACACAAGTTACTCTTTGTTAAACTTGGTACATTATATTGTGTGTGATTTTGTTGTGGCCATCAAAGATTAAAAGTTCCTTGATCTTAATGCAAAATGTGTTTCAAGTTTGAAAATTTTGAAAATATCTTAAGATTTGTGCAGAACATATTGGTTGCTTAATAAAATTTCAATGGGAGAATGATTGAAATTTGTTTTGAGAAAATTGGGTTCAAAATTTTGGGTTTTTGAAAAAGCATTCCATCTCATACTCATGCATTTTGCTTTCTTTGGTTAATGCTTTGAGGAGTTGTTTTTCAAAATTAGGTTTGTGTCTTTCAAAACTGTGATTTTTCTCAAAATTTAGTGAGTCTCTGCCCAATTCGATCGATCCAGTGTGTTTTTCGATCAATCGAAAAAGTGCTTTAATTTGTTTAAAAATGACTGTTTCATTCGATCAATCGAATGTATTTTTCGATCAATCGAAAGTCGCGAATCAGGTTTTTAAAAAAGGGTTTGTTCTTGATCCGAATTGGGGCTTTTGTGAAATTGAGTTGAATTTGATGAAATTGGCTTGTTGTATTGATGAAATTAAGCATTATACTCTGTGAGTTGTGTTATGTGATGCTCAATTCATCAATTTGTTTAAAAATTCAACAAGTGATTTTCAAATTTTTGGGTTTTTGTTAGAAACTCTATGTTCAAACCAATTTTGTCAATTTAATCTCAATTGAACTTAATCGCTCACTGCATTAGTACATGCATCATGGCATTGTAATTGTTTCATGCATCATATAGAATTTTATTCTATTGATTTTTGTGCTAACTTGCAGTCTCCCTTGGTTTGTGTTTAGGATTCACATGCATTGCATTGATTTCTGTATCCATTTTGCAGTTTTGCAGTCATATCTCTCATTGTTTTCATACATAGCATGCATACACTTTGCTAAATTGGGTACTCAACTTGATCTAAAAATTGATTGATTAATTTTTGACTTACGTACTTTCTAGTATATGCTATTTTTATGTATGAATTGTTGAAAATATTTTTCTTAAGAGATATGATAGATAATCAATGTGCAAATATTTTCTCTACTCATGCAACTGTTTATGGGTCACATAGTGCCATGTTTGCATTCTATTGAAAGAGAGAATATTTTCTTCATGTGTATCCTCACCTTAGTTTTTAACTATTAGTTTGTGAGTTTTTCACTTTGGTCCTGCTGGTGAGGATGTACCTGATCCTGTTGGTGATGCTGCTGCTGCTGCTGATTTCCCCCCCCCTCATTTATTTTCCCCAAAACTGTTTTTCCCACAACTTGTTTTGTTTTCCTATTTTTATAGGGGAGAAAAGTTTTTTTTTACCTATGTTATTCATAGGGGGAGCTGTCTCTATTTTCTATAGAGTTGAATTGTTTTGTGTTCCCCTTGATTCTCTATTTTCTCTTATCCTTTATTGCGTATGTTGACTGTTTACTCTTTGTACGAGTTGTCTTTGTCAATACGTGACAAAAAGGGGAGAAATTATTGATTTATGGGAATCATGTTTGTCCTGTTTAGGGGAGTTGAAATTATTTTTAAAAGGGAAGAAAAAAAACTTTTTGTTGTATCTAACTTAGGGGGAGAGTTAGTTTACTTATGTTTTTATTTCTGTTTCTTGTTCACTGCTCATTGATTTATATTTATGAGTTCTTCATGATATATGTCTTTGTTTTGTGTTTTGTGAAGTCAAGAATTTAATTTTGGTTTACTTGTATTTTTTCCACACATGCGTTTATGCGTTTGTTGAGTGTTTCAGGAAATATACAGGTTGATTCAACTAAGCTGCTGTCTACACTTGCAACTGATGGATAGTAGTTAAGATTGATTTGTTGTTATGAGCATTATTTTTGTAATGGGCTTTTACTTTGTAAACTTTGAGCTTTTAGTTTGTGTTTTGTCACGGATTGCCAAAGGGGGAGATTGTTAGGTTCTAAAGATTTAGGAATTTATGTATTTAGAACTCTAATTTGTATTGTTGGCAAACCATGATCAAAACAGGTTGTTTAGTCTTGTTTAGGCTTGCTCAAAGTATGTTTATTTGTAAAACTGGAATCGAGTGAGTGCAGATTTATTGGACTAAATCTGTAAGTCTCGATCGATCGAAAATTAGACTCGATCGATCGAACCACGTACAGATTTATTTTTCTGCAGAGTTCCAGTTCAGCCCAAACTCTATTTAAACGTCTTGGGGTTCAAGTAAAACACTTCTATATATAAGGAAAACCCTAGAACGTTTTTGGGACTTCTGAGAGAGAGATTAGAGTGCCTCTTGTGCCTCCTTTTATTTTTAGGGTTTTGTACCCAAACCTCTCTAAGTCTTTGTTGCTCATATTTGCTGTTTATGTGAATCTCTTGTGAGATCTTAGAGGAGCTTTCCTTCACATAAACTTAGGGTTTTTAAGGTAGAGATTATTTCAACATCTTGATGATCAACAAGGTTGCTACCATTGGAGATTAAAAGAAAAGCAAGCGGGGAGCTTGTAGCTGATTGAAGAATTCAAGAAAGAAGTAGTCCGTGGATTCGGAGCCTGCGCGTGGTCGTGTCAGGAAGTTTTACTGGTGGGTAGCATTAGGAAGTCGAGCGGGGAGCTTGTAGTCCTTCTATAAGAACTTCAATTCTTTCATAGTGAATTCTGTTATGCCTTGAGGATCGGTGGGTCAAATCCTCCCCAGGTTTTTACCGTGTGGTTTCCTGGGTGATCATATCTTGTGTTATTTATTTTCCGCTGCTTTATATCTTGATATGATTGTTTGGATTGTTTTAACCTAGAATTGCTTAATCTGACTAAGTAATAACTTGGCTAATTAATCTAGGCTACGCAATCTGTGTGTTTAAGGGGTCTAAAACCGTTCATTTCTATTCTTAAAGTTCATTTGGAAGTGCATAACATATTTCCCTTGTTGTAGTCTCATTATTCTTTCTTTTGGTCAAGAAAAAAAAATGATTTTATGCCACACTTGAATCTTTTGAAGTCATTGATGTTGAATGAATTATACTAGTCTTTGAGAGATGAGATTAGGCCATTTTTGTCTACTTTGAGCCATATATGTGTTTTTCTTTTTTTGATACATTACTACTAGTCACCCCATTGAGCCTTTTAATTAGCCTTTCTTTCTTAAAACCCTTAACCATAGTGTTTCAATATGGAATTTGATCAGTTTGTTTCAATGTGGTGGTTTGTGCGAGAATTCAAATAAGAAAGAAAAAAAGAATTGAATTGAAAAAAAAAAAATGGAAAAGTGTCAAAAAGAAGAAAATAAAAAGGGTTCTCATCAAATTTTGAGAAGTGAAATGTAAAGAATGAGTATTGCTTTGAAGAAGAAGAGATGGAAAAAAAAATTGTTAAATGGAAATTCCAAAAAGAGTTAACATTCCGACAAATCTTGAAAACACTTCTTATTATTTACCTTCACCCATATTTATTTCATTCCCTTTACTTTTACCCTACATTACGTCCTAATAAAGTCCTTATTTGATCTTGAAGATTATGTAGTTCAGAAATTGATATGACTGAATAAAAAGTGTGGTATAAATTTTTTTTGGCATCCTTTCATGAGACTACTTGTTCTTTCTTGATTAAGCGTTTTTCATGTGGTTTATATGTGAGATGTTTGATTTTGCTTGTATTATTCCGCTCACATATGTTGTTGAGAGTGTACACCTCATTTTAGAGTGATTTCATTTGTTGAGTGATAACACCAGAAAGATTTGAGTTGAAGCATACTTTCAAATAGAGATTCGAGTCAAGTTTATTCTAAAACTAAGAGTATGTTTGGGTTGGCTATCACTTTTCACTCACATTGAGTTTTGATGGCATGAGAAATTTCTTTAACATTTGTAGTGTTTTTGAACGTGAACTAATCCTCTTGGCACAAGGCAATTGAAAAAAAAAACTGATTTTCTTTGTTTTGTTTATTTTGTTTTTAGTAGTCATTCTCAGAATTTTGTGGGTATATTCCCTGCAAACCCTCACGAGACTACAACTCGTCCACTAGTGTAAGCTAGGGGTTTAAAAGCTTGTTGCATACGCTAAATGCAATCGAAATGTCCAACGAAAGTGGATTAGTTAGGATATTTTCTTTGTTTTGTTTTACTCTTTATCTGTTTTGCTCGAGGACTAGCAAAATGTAGGTTTGGGAGTATTTGATGTGCATAAAATATATACAATAAAATACTCACATATCTACATATTTAGCTTTATTTTTATGTTATTTTGTGACTGATTATGTAATATCTTTGTGTTGCAGGTAAGAAGGGTTTTATATGCAAAGTGGGGCTAGGCCAATTGAATCAAGCCAACTTACATCCAGCCAGGCATGAATATTAAATTTAAGTCCAATTGGAGTAAGGAATCAAAGGAAATTTGAACCAAATCCAAGTCCAATTCGGATTAAGATTCCAGCCTGCACATCAGTTAGTATTTTTAGTATAACTTTTGGCTCAGATGTCCAATCGAGATTATTCAAGTTGAGCTGGAAAGTTAACTTAAAGGGCAACAACTTTGTAGTTTACCAGGAGCCCGAATTCTGAAGTTAAATGGGCCAAAATAGTCGGTTAAGTGAAGCCTAAAAATCTGGGATTTTCTCCGAAAGGGAATTCAACTTGTAATAGGATTCCTTGACCTATTTAAAGGCTTTTTAGGGAAAAATTCAGGGAGGCTAGTGCTAGGGCTGTGATGCAAAACAGAAAATTGGAGCAAGAGGCAGTGCCGCATGTGGCTTCTCTGTAACTTTTCTCCATGATAGCTTTGTGACTATTTCTTTCTCTATTTTATTTGTCTAAGTTTAATGTTTAGTATTTTATTCTTTTGTTTTATTTCAATTATCATGAGTAGCTAAATTTATAATTAGGGTTGAGGATGAAACCTTGTTAAGGATTACTAGTAATATTTATGTGATTTAATTTTTTCCACAATAGTTGTTCTTTAATAATTTAAATTGTTCTTGCTTCATATCAATTGACTAAGATGGGATTCTAGATATGAGTTCAATCATGTTTTTCTCATGATTTAGGATTTGTCTTAATTAATTGAATGCTTGGTTTATTAACTATTGATTATAAAATTGGATACTGTTTGTGATTTGTCTATCAATGGATACAAGTTATGATTTGATTTTTAGAATTGGATATATCTTGTGATTTGTTTGGCTATGGATACAATTGATGATTTGGTTTTATACTTAAGAAGCGAAGAAGAACATGCCTTTGATTTTTAAAATAAAGATTTTAACGAGAATATTTTCCATGATAGCAAGATTGATTTCTAGATTATCATGTAGTGAGGTGGGAAAAATTAATGATCATAAATATATGCTGATATGACTTGCAAGGCGGATTCCAAAACCTTAATTCCTTTCCCTTGATTGTTTACATCTTTTTATTGCTTTATATATTTTGCTTAGTTTAACTATTTGCTTAATTTTATTATTTACTTAGTTTATTTAATTTCAAAACAACCAATTTTTAATTAAACTAGATTAGGATTAATTTAGTTAAGATTTGATTTAATTTTCCTACATTCATTCAAGTCCCTGTGGGTTCGACCTCGTTCTTGTCAAACTATACTTTGGTACAGTTCGTACACTTGCGAGTATTTTAAAATTTCACAACAATTCCTGTTAGGACATATATGATTTCACTTGTTAAAGAACATATGTCATTCTTTTATGTAATTGGCTAATCCTTTGACAAAATGCACTCGACTTGTAATTGGGTAGTTCTAGATATTTTTAATACTTCAAAAAATAAGGTTTCAAGATCAAGTGTTGAAGTCATTAAGTCTGTCTAAGAAACAAGCTGAAGAAGTGCAAATTCATTAAAGCTCGACACCTGCTCGATAACTGCTCGACACCTGCTCGATAACTGCTCAACACCTTGCTATCTGTCGAAATTTATAAAATCAGATTTTCTGATCTGATTTCTTGGGATCCGTGAATATGTTTTTGGGCCTTCTTTTCTTCTAACCCTAAACATATAAAATGATTGTTTTAAAGGCCGTCAAAGGGTTCACAAGTTGCACAAGTATTGAGCAAACTCTGTTCAAGCAAATTGTGACCGAAGATAAAGTTTTGCCCTAGTTCATCACTTTTGAAGAAGTTGCTGTGTATGTGCACCTTTGGGTTTTGTGACCAAGCATCTTCTTGATCTTCATCATGGATGAACTGAAGAACTTTGCAGCCAACAACTCTTTCTAGTTGGTGATTAAAGTCGCGTACTGGAATCCGCGCAATTGGTTAGTCACGTACTTGGGAGCTGTGCAATGAAAAGGGGAACTGTCACTACAGAACAAGTCCAATTGGGTATTGGGGTAAGGGTTCAACTGTATGTTGGTAAAGTACTTGAGATTCCTTTACTTGTAACCGCTTGTTGTGATAATAGTAGAGTTTCGGGAGTAGTGACCTGAAAATCACCCAGTGGGGTTTTTGCCGTCAGGTTTTTTCCTATTCGTAAACAAATCACTGTGTCATTTATTTTTCGCTGCTTAATTAGGTTATTGGTGATTTGTTTGTACTACCATGCGTTTGCATGTTAAATTGATTAATCAATAATTTGACTAATTAATTAATTAGTTTAATCACTAGGGGTCAATACGTTTGTGGCCTATTAATCCCCTACCTTGTTCTATACTTTTTGGGAGATACTGTGAAGTTATATATAGTGATAATTTTAATGAGCAAGCCCCACGTATATATAGATTATTTAATGATTCAATTGCGTGAAACTGCGTACATGCAAGGACATGAGCTCCTTTGGATTAAGATTTGGTATTTCTTATCAAAACAAACAAGGCATCAATGATTTGGTATTTCTTATCGTACACGCATCGATAATTAAAATGAGAAAGACAAAAAATATATACCGATTTGTGACTGGATGTTTTATCATGCAGGGCATTATTTTCACATTATAATGCAAAAAATGGAAGATCGATAAAGATTGTGACGATTGACGTTGGGAAGGACCGGGTAATTGTAAGCTTTCTTTGCCTATTTCTCTCTGTAATATTGGTATCTTTAAAGTGCAATCCGAAACTGGAAGTAGTAATGACGACTATATGCATGAGAGAGTCAGGAACAGATTCTTCTATTATCTGTTTGGTGATTCTTCTTTGGACACATACTTCTCCACACAATTTGATACATAATTTACATTTGTTAATTGTGATAAAATTCATCACTTAACGAGGTCCACTACTAGTACTTAATAAAAATAATCTAATCACCGTTTGCCATATATTTAAGTTGTGACAAAGTATAGAGCAAATATGTGGCCCTAGACTTGTTGGAAAAGAAATTAAACACCAAATTTGGTTGCCAAATTGACATTTATTTCTCTCTCCTCATTTTTTCTTCTAATTTGACATTATTAATACTGAATTGCTGCTTCTCCAAAATAAAAATAAAAAATACTGAATTGCTATTGAATTCTGTTGGAATGGCCTGAATTGTCAAATTGGTGGCTTGACATTAGCCAACAAACCATCAAAAAATTGCACGAAGTTGCATTAAATGTTGCATGGACTCATGGCCGAATTTATTGACTTCTTTGTTGATAAACGTCTTGCATTCTCATGTTCTAGAACACTTGACATGCATACATGCTTCACCTTTAGCCGAAATGTATGACTCCATTGGCAATAAATGCTGGCCATTTTATTGACTTGATATGGTGATATTTCGGCTGAAGTTTAGCTATAAAGAGAGGTGGAGCAAATAAGATCTATGCATGTGAGCTACGGAGATAGCAATTAGAACTTTTTCTGTGTGTGTGCACCAGAGTGTAAGAAGTTAGTGTCTTGTAACTTTTGTCTAAATACAATAGGGTGTTCTCTATTTATTTGTGAGAGAACTAAGGGTGTATTTGGGGTTTGGGTTTGTGTGAGCATGTCTTCAAGTCATTGTTGTAATCTCCACAGTTATAATGAAAATTATTATGTTGCCTCCTGTGAACAAAACAAGCATATTGCCGAACTACGTAAATTCCTTGTGTCATATCTTCTTCTCTCTCTCTTCTTTAACCTTATGTAAACAGATTATTTCACCCAATTTTCACAACAAATTCTTACCAAATTTGCTCTCTCTCCCTTTACCCACAAATCATTCCCCAATCATATAGTGTCTAAAAACTAGTGTTTGTACAATATTCAATTGAATCACTCTTGTTAGGAAACTTTTAGGACACAACTAATTTCATATTCATTTTCATAACTGTTTGATGTGACTGCTGTGAGCAAGGAAAAAAAAGTAGTAGTTCAGTAAAAGTGACGATAGTAGTCCTAGCCCACTAGAATAGTTGTGAAAATTGGTGTAGAATTGGTTGTGGTCATAGATTTTTTTTTTTTTTTGATAAAGTTTCAACTTATGAGTCCGATTTTAATGATTTGCTCTTTATCATCATACTAAAACACCAATCGGTTTTTGGTGTAAGCAGAATTAAATTCAAATATCTTATTCAATATCAGAGATTTTACCAGATGAACTATTGAACCCACTAGAATAACTCCTTGTTAATGCTAAATAATAAAATAGTATTAGTGATAGGTTTATACAAGAATTAATAACTTACCAACTAAGCAGTTTGAAAAAGATTGTGTTCATAGCATTATTTATTTTTTGTGGATTAAGTTAGCTCAAAGGAAAGTCTCTATTGTCGAATAATAGATTTAATTTAAGCTCCTCACCTTCATTCATTTGATATCTTAAGTGTATGGTTAATGTGGATTTAGGTTTCATCTATATCGATATCATACATGAACGTGTGGATAACTTTTTAAAATGTTTTCCATGTGTCATGTGTTTGCATCTTAGGAACTATAGCTTAAGATATAGGTGAAGAGGAGTTCAAGATGAAGAGGTGCTTCCTTTGTTGACTTTTCTTTTTAGCCACGTTTTTCTACATTTTCAACAACTTAGGTGAGTGAATTTAGGTTATTGTCTCCTTAGTGTAGTACTTGTTCTCTATATAAGGCCTTCTACAGTTGTATAGCATCCAATAAGTGTGTGCATCCAAAAGTGTTAAGTATACTGAGATAGCAAATAAGTGTAAGAAATAAGAAAGCAAATAATGAAATAGTGAAGAGGGGTATGAGTAGCAAAGTGTATGTAATGTTTTAAGCATCAATAAAATTATTATTTTATTTATAAATCTCAACACGCCCTGCCATGCCTCATCACGTCTTATGTTTGTGGATTTGGATCAATTTGAACTTGGGATTTTATTCTTCTCTTTCTTGCAGACTTTTTGGGCTTTTATAACCTTTGTGATCTTTTAGTTTAACGTTGGGAATTAGCTTCCTTTGTAAGTGAATTTAATTATTATTGAGAAAAATTAATGGATGCAAGGTATTGATTTAAAAAATATTTTTAGAACTTTTTGATGGAAAATAAAAAAGAAATTGATTTTTTTGGAAGCTTTTTATATTTCTTATAAAAATGGTATCAAAACTTTCTTAAAATGATTCATTAACAAATACCCTAAGGACAGTCATAAACAATACCTTTTATTATTTAGGGTAAATTATAGTCTTGGTCCCTAATGTTATTTATTGTGTCAAAATGTTCCTATTGTTTTAAATGTGTTAGTTTAGTTCTTAACTTTTTGGTATTATGTCAAAATAGTCCCTACTATTAAGTGATAGATGAAAAAAATGATGTGTGGTTAATTGTGATAAATAATTAGTTTTTATGCCACCTATGTACTGAATTTTTTGAGTTCATGGATTGGCTAGAAAGAAAAGAAGGTAAAAAGAAAGTTAAGAGTGGAGGGGAGTGGGGGACTTCATATGTGTGTGTGACTGGGGGTGTAAACCACATCCCACCCCCAACACTACAAAAAAATCATCCTAGTGAGTTTATAACCCTATAGGACGATTTGGCCTATTGTCGCATTTTTTTGGGCCGTGTTTATAACCCTGGCCTAAATCCTGGACTATAGCCTGAGGGGTCTATGGCCGCATTTTTGCAAACGCAGCTATGGCCAAGCTATAGGACGTACTCTAGCCGCGTTTATAAAAAGGGTCTATAGGGGACATACTCTAGCCGCGTTTAAAACGAGGCTATAGCCCTTTTGGTTTGTTTTTTTTTTTTTTTTTGGCCAAATGGCAAATGCCTGCCTAAAAAATGAGATTGTAATTGCTTGCAGATAAGAGAAAAAGGGTAATATCAAGCAACATACTTCCTAAAAAAATATCAATAAGCAAAACCTGGAAGCACCATTTTCACAAATTTAAATTAATGAACTACGTCATCATTGAAGCTTCCAAGACTCATGAGACAAAGTTTTAATTGATATAAACATAAACACATATTACTGCTAGCAGTAATGCTTCTGCCCTACCTTCATAAAGTTCTAAGGCATCCTAGTGAGCTACATATTAAATACTCAAGAAATCACAAACCCAGAAGATACTCCAATTGCAAGTTGGTAATCATGGGATACCATTTGTCCCAAAAATAGGACCCACGAGGTCTATTTTCGGACTTAGAGTGTGTATATAGGCTCCTTTTTTAGGCACATTAGCCAAACTAGTTTAGCTTTATTAAGCTAAGCTAGTCCAAGCCTAGTTATATGGGGCTGTACATGCAATCTTTAGGGTTAACTTTATAGGCACATATAATATAACAACTAATAGAAATAATCTTTGGTGTCACATTATCTAAACCAAATGAATGGCGTATACTATAAGATTAGTAAATTTACTAAAAGAAATGCAACAAAAGCACACATTATTATTTTTATCATTAGTAAAGAATATTATCTCTCACCCAAAGTGTGTGCCAACCAACAAATTAATTGTTGAAAGAAATCTTAACATCTATCAACTTGTACAAGTCTTAAAAAATCCAACTGAAAACTCAAGTACACATCTATAACTTAGTTTACTCTCATGGAATAGTTAATCCAGAAGCCAATTGCATATCTAAAATTGGAGTAACTAAACTTGGTACACATCTTGCTGTTTTACATTCTCAAAGCCCAAAACATGTTTTATTCAAGTTGCTATCGCTACAAAATTTTTGGCAACTATGGACAGTAAGTTTGTATATATACAAACTACTGTAGCATGGTTGTAAAATAAAAATATATAATTTTATTTGATTTGTTTCAAAGGAAAAGATATAAAAGGAGTGGAAGAGAGAGAAAGAGTTGGGCAAGAAGAGAGAGAAATGAATAAATAAATGGATAAGGTTGAACAATAAGAACTAGGATGTTGGATGAGTTATAAAATAGGATGATAAATAGAAAAAGTAGCTTTTGAGTGTGTAAAATATGTATTTTTTTAGATACCCAGATGCAAATGCTCTAAGTAAATTGATCCTGTTCCATGCTCCCAATTTGATATTGTATTTGATGGACTAAACGATTGCTTTTTTTCCCCCCCTTTATTATTAAATTTTAAGGCCAAATAGCAATGTTACAGTCATCTTTATCTTACATTGTGTGGAAGGACTCAGAATGCCCAAGATTAAATATATTTGGATTAAGTTAAGGAAGTTTGGCCCAAACACCCATTAAAGAAATAAACATGATTATGTATTTTGAAAATATACTTGTTGAATTATATGTTCTTTATACTCTTAACACGCAAGTCAAATTTCGTTCCAATCGAATGTTATTTACTATTCGATCCATAAACTTATTTTTTTATGCATAATCTTATATTACAAAAACTTGAAATGTAAAAAATTGTTAATAACATAATTATTGATCTTTGATTTTCTAGAAATTTGGCAAGTATAAAGAATATGAGAATAAAATTTAATCTAATGATAAATTTATCAAAATTCACATCTAATAAAAAGTTATTGAGTGGTATTTGAGCCATTGGCTCCAAACATATTTGGAGCAAAATTTTGTCCTTAATTTAAGGCCACTTAAAGTAGATAAAAGAGAACCCATAATCATGAAACCAAATGAGAACAATTGAATTTGGTCCATCATCATTTGTTCAAAACATGTAAGATGCAACCCCAGATATCTTATTCAACCATCAGAAACTTTATCAGTTGAGCTAATTAATTGGAACCATTTAATGAATATTGAAACAACAAATATGTAATGAGTTAATTTCCTTTGACATTGCTATTATATATATCTTCATAGAATCTTATTATTATTATTATTATTATTATTATTATTATTATGATTGTCGTGTTATTTTAATGTTAAAATGCATTAACACAATGATAATAGATGACACTCCATAATACTTGAAAAGGCAAAGTTGAATCATCTTCTACTTCCTCCCATGTGAACGCCTTTCATGCAAAATTTTCTCTCCCATATACCTGCATTGAAAGAAGGAAAAGTTAATACTAAGAATATGTGGAAAAAAATTGGCAAATGCCCTTTTTGAACAAAAATAACAGCATTCTACCCTTTTTCCCAAACTAATTAGGGAAATGTCCATCTTTTGTAATTCGATTTGCTCAAAATCAAGTTTAAAAAAAAAAAAAAAAATAGTAGTGATGTTTTAAGGATCTATAGTGGTGTTTTGTAACTCGACCTCCATGAACTCAAGTTATAGGTAACTTTTTTTTTTTATTTTTTTTTACCTATAACTCGAGTTCATAGAGGTCGAGTTACAAAACGCCACTATAGGTCCTTAAAACATCACTATAGACTCCTTAAAAACGTCACTATTGGGCCTAACTCGATTTAAAGCAAATCAAGTTTTAAAAGAGAGGCATTTTCCTAATTAGTTTGGGAAAGAGGGTAGAATGATGCTTTTTTTTTTTGCTCAAAAAAGGCATTGGCCAATTTTTTCCAAGAATATGTTAAAATAAAGGTTAAATGATTAAATTCACAATTTTATAGTACCAAAGTTTGAGCATTGTCTCCACCCTATCTCTTATTTAAAAGGTTAAAATCACACATGTTGGGTCTTAAAAGAATAGTTAAAAGATTAAGTTCTCCATTTTCCAACAGCTTAAGTTTTTACCTTCCCAACATCATTACAGTAGCTTGAGGATTAGTCCCAGGTGATTGTAAAAATGTTGAACCATCAATGACCCTTAGTGCATCCACACCAAGAACCTTATAATCATGATCAACAACCTTACCAACTTGGCAACCTCCATGGAAATGCCACATGGCCATGACAGTGTCTATACAAAATTGTTCCAAGGAAAACACAGCACTAGGATGTTGCGGCCTCTTGTTCCATTGTAAACTCACCACCATATCTATTAGTGCCTGCATTGTCATATTGCTATACCAGAACTTTGAAAATGGATATGTATCTACAACATTCATGATGGTGCTCATGCCTAGAATACACCCCTTAGGTCCATGATTCTTTGAAATAGTTAAATGTAATTGTTGGCTTGTCTTTCAGATTTGTATTCCGAAGCTTGAGATAGCTTGAAGAGAAGGGATATGCGACTTTTCAACTATCACACCTCCTTTAAAAGTCATTTTGGCAATAGCATTTATGGTTTCAACAGCCTCGACCATTGCTTTTGGGGGCACTGTGAAGGGTTGGTTAGTCTGCAATTTGAGCAAAGTTTCCTCAAATTCATTTAAGTAAATAACCTTATTCAGCAGGACAAAACCTAGGTATAGTTCATTACATGTCGTACCTCCAAAGTTTTGCCCTGTCCAATATATTAAGAGCATGCATATGATCATGAGTTCAAACTGACATATTTCCCTTATGTAAGTATTTACAAATTTAATTATTATGTCAATGTTTATTTAAGAAGATGGTCATTTTATTTTGAAACCAAGTGATCTTATACATTTTGAGAATGCAGTTTGCAAATGTGTTCTACTAAAATGCAAAGATATATCTTGTAATTTTTTGTTTCTAGAACATATAGTTGCATATCTTATTTGAAAAATCACATCATGGACTGTAATATACGTCACTTTACTTTGAATTTAATAGGTAGAACAGGACTGTAAACGAACCAAGCTGTTCATGAACAACTTGGACTCGGCTCGATAAAATGCTCATTCATGTTCATTTGTTTACAAATAAGCCAAGCTTGAGCCTTAGTTTTAGGCTTGTTTGATAAACAAGTTGAGCTCAAGCAAAAAAAATTGTTCGTGAATAAGCTCTTGAACAATAGGGCTTGATACAAAACATAGCCGAGCTTAAGCTCATTTATAGCTTGATATATGTTTACTAAATAAACTTATTATTATGACATTACACATATATTTTATAATGTTAATTTATAGCTTGTTTATTCATATATGTTTTGGAATGTTAATTTATTTAGATTTGTGAATATTATAGTTGTACGAATGACAAATGTGGATGTAAGAATTGTATTTTGAACAATTACTCCATGATGGAGAATGAGCTTCGCAACATTAGGAAGGAGATAGACAGGTTAAAAAGTGCCATGAAGGACAAAGGCAGGGAGAATTTGGATGGGATAATTTGAAGGACAAACTCACCATTCACCACTGAAGTACTGAACCATCCCCTCCCACCGAAATTTCGTCTCCCACAGTTGGAATCATATGACGGTTCCAAGGACCCCTTGGATCACATTGAATTATCCAAGACATTGATGCTGTTGCAAATGACCCCAGATAAGGTGATGTGCAAGGCATTCCTAACGACACTGAAAGAAGCAGCCAGAGTATGGTTCAACAAGATACCCCCAGGAACTATTACAGATTTTGAACAACTTAGCAAGGGTTTTGTTCGTCATTTCATTGGGGGGTAAAGACATAAGAAGCCAAGTAGTCATCTTCTCAACATTCAACAAGGAGAAGGAGAATCGCTAAGATAGTATGTGACCCGATTCAATAAGGAGCTACTGTAGGTAGATGAAAAACAATCGCAGAATTGCTCTGAAAAGCTGAGAAGTACATGAATGCAAAAGATGCAGTGCTTGCAAAAGAAATGAAAAAAAAAAGGAAGAGAGACAAAGGAACAAGCAACAATCACGATAAGAAGAAAGAGACATGAAGTGTTAGGCATACCACATGAAAAAAGAAGGAACTTTCAGATAGGAAGCCAAAGTTCACTAGCTTTACTGCTCTAACAATGCCAATTAAGCAAGTCTTGATGCAGATAAGGGACGATCCCACCCAGCAATGGCCGAAGCCAATCAGTACTCCAGTAAAAAGAAAAGACAAAAACAAGTACTGTAGGTTCCACCAGAACTATGGGCATCGCACCGATGAGTGTAGACATTTGAAAGACCAGGTGGAGACTTTAATCCAATAAGGGAAGTTACAAAAGTATGTCAGGAAAATGGAGCCCTACAGATACCAACGGAAGGACGGTAAAAACAAAGATCGAGAAGTAGGAGATAGCAAACCTCCCACAGGAGAGATAAAAATGATCACAGGAGGATTGATGGTAGGCAGAATGCTGAAGTCCTTAAGAAAAGCCCATAGGAGAGAAATAAATAATGTCCATTCACAGCTCCTTCCAGTGAAGATGCCAAGGAATGATGAACTTGATATTGTTTTCTCAGAGAGACGGTCGCGGCATTAGGCAACCCATGACGATCCACTGGTAATCATGCTCAGAGTAGAAGAATTCAACATCCACCAAGTACTTATTGACAATGGAAGCTCAGCAGATATCATCTATTTACCTACATTTCAACAAATGAACCTAGGCAAAAGAAGGATCAGACCTTTCACTTCTCCTCTAGTGAGCTTCACTGGGGATAAAATCATCCTTAAGGGCATCGTCACTCTAACCGTAATTGTAGGCACTTACCTAGCGCAGGTTACCAAGGAAATTGATTTCCACATAATAGACTTTCCTTAAACATACAACATCATCTTGGGAAGACCTGCACTCAACAGGCTAAGAGTAGCAACGTCAACATATTACTTGAAGGTGAAATTTCCAACAACCCAATAAGTAGGAGAAATCAGAGGAGATCAAGTTCTAGTAAGAGAGTGCTACCAAGTTGCCTTAGCATCTGGGGAGAACTATACATGGGTGATCAATGAACTAGAGCCCATCCCCGAACCGTCAGAAACACCACAGGAAGTTGAGATCGTCCCAGGAGATTTGACAAAGGTATTGAAGATAGGATCAGCACTTCCAACTTTGGAGAAAGAGAAGATGGTTTCCTTCTTGAGGGCAAATGAATATGTTTTCGCCTAGAAACACTAGGATATGCTCGGAATTGATAGGAAGATCATACAACATCGTCTCAGCGTCAACCCAGAATGCAAACTTGTATAGCAAAAGCGGAGAATATTTGTACCAGACCACAACAAAGTAGTAACTGAAGAAGTAGAGAAGCTGCTAAAAGCAGGTTTCATCAGGGAAGTCTTCTACCCAGATTGGCTAGCAAACATAGTAATGGAAAAAAAGAGCAATGGCAAATGGAGGATGTGTGTTGATTTCACAGACTTGAACAAAGTCTGCCTAAAGGATAGCTTCCCTTTACCAAGGATTAATCAACTGGTAGACTCAACTGCTAGACACAAACTCTCAAGTTTCATGGATGCATTTTCTGGATACAACCAGATCCTTATGGACGAAGAAGATTAAGAGAAGACCTCGTTCGTCACTAGCCAAAGGTTGTACAGCTACAAAGTTATGTCATTTGGATTGAAAAGCGCAAGAGCCACATACCAAAGATTGGTGAACTGTAAGTTCTCTCACCAAATTGGAAGGAATGTGAAATCTTACGTAGATGATATGCTAGTGAAAAGCAAGGATGAAGCCAACCACTTAGACGGTCTGAAAGAAACATTCAACACACTACTTAAGTACAATATGAAACTAAACCCTGCAAAGTGTGTTTTTGCTGTCACTTTAAGGAAATTCTTGGGATTCATGCTGTCCCAACGAGGCATAAAGGCAAACCTAGACAAAATAACGGCAATAATCAAGGTTAAATCACCAAAAACAACGAAGAAGATTCAGATCTTGACAGGAAAGGTCGCAGCTCTAAACAGATTCGTCTCCAAGGCAACGGATAAGTGCATGCCATTTTTCAAGGTCTTGAAAAAGGCCTTTTAGTGGACTGACAAGTGTGAAGAAGCCCTTGCAAAATTAAAAGAGTACTTGACAAAGCCACCATTGCTAAGTCCCTCGGTGATGGGGGAAAAGCTGTAACTCTACTTAGTAGTGTCTAACACCGCAATTAGTTCGGCACTGATCAAAGAAGAAGAAAATGTCCAAAAGCCAATCTACTATACCAGCTAGGCATTCTTGAGAGCAGAGGCAAATTACCCGAGGATGGAAAAGATAGCTTTCGCATTGTTGGTCGCTTCCAAGAAACTCCATCCTTACTTCCAAACGCACTCCATCGTCGTAATGACAGACAAACCAATAAGAAAGACGATGAACAAGATAGATGCAGCAGGATGACTCATTCAATGGGCAATTAAACTGGGCCAATTTGACATTGAATATTGGCCTTAAGCAGCAATCAAAGCCCAAGTACTAACAGACTTCATCATAAAATTCACTTATTCCTATAAGGAAGAAGAACTCCCCATGGAAACATGGTCGGTCCAAATAGATGAGTCTGCCACGAAGAAAGTAGGAGGGGCAGGAGTAGTGCTCATATCTCCAGAAAGAGAGATATTGAAGTATGCAGTTAGACTACAATTCTCAGCAACGAATAACGAGGCAGAGTATAAAGCATTGCTAACAGGACTAAGACTACAAAAGCTCTCAAAGCAAAGAATCTTATTGTCCAAGCTGATTCTCAGCTAATAATTGGACAAGTGAAGGGAGATTATGAAGCCAAAGAAGAAATGATGCAGAAGTACCTGAAGATCATCCAACAACTCTCACAGCACTTTTTCAAACTAGACCTTGTACAAATCCCTCGGGCCAAAAATGCAAAAGTTGACTTCCTAGCAAGGTTGGCCTCGTCAGACAACTACAATGTGACCTCCAAACTATAAGTAGAGATAAGGGGTAACCAAATACAGAAGGTGAGCAGGTTTTGAAGATAAAAGAACAAGACAAGTGGATGACTCTCATTGTTCATTATTTGAAAGAAGGATGGCTCCTAGAAGATAAAACGGAAGCAAGGAAGATACAGATCAGAGCAGATCGCTTTGTCATTATAGACGATGTACTGTACAAACGAGGTTATTCACTCCCATATGTAAGATGTGCCAACATAGAAGAAGCAGATTATGTGATTCATGAGATACATAAGGGAATTAGTGGAAATCATGTTAGGGCAAGGTCTTTAGTAGGAAAGGCACTCAGAGTAGGATATTACTGGACGACTTTACAAAAGGACGCACACGACCTCATCAAAGCATGCGATAGGTGTCAACGCTTCATAAATGTCCAAACGAGACCAAGAGAGATGATGGCACCCATATCCTTACCATGGCCCTTCACCTAATGGGGGATTGACATTATGGGCCTATTCCCTTTAGGGAAGAAGCAACTCAGATTTCTAATCGTCACAATTGATTACTTCACAAAACAAGTAGAAGCAGAACCAATGACAATGATAACAGAGGCTAAAGTCACCAGCTTTGTACGGAAGAACATCATCTGCAAGTTTGGAGTCCAATGTGTCATAATATCAGACAATGGAAAGCAATTCAACAATCCCAAGTTTCAAAAAATTTGCCAAGACTTAGGAGTCAAGAACCACTACTCTTCTCCAAGACACCCTCAAGCCAACGGTCAAACAGAAGTGACGAACAGAAACTTACTCAAAATTATCAAAACTCGGCATAAGGGGGCAAAGGGAGCATGACCTGACAAACTACCAAACGTCCTTTGGGCATATAGGATGACCACAAGAGTTCCAGTAGAAGAAACGTTATTCAAACTAACATTAGGCACCGAGGTTGTCATACTAGTGGAAGTGGGACTGACGAGCCTCCAAGTCAAAACTTACAAAGGTTAGAAGAACCAGCAGGAGCTTGACAACAACTTAAATCAAATTGTTGAAGTCAGAGAGGAAGCCATGAAGCGAATAGCCAAGCACAAGGAAGCAATGGCCAGATACTACAACAGAAAGGTCAAGGTAAGAACCTATCCCAAGGAAAACTAGGACTAGCCTGGGAAGGCCCCTATGAAGTAATCCGTCACTCCAGAGAAGGCTCCTACTACTTAAATTCTTTAGACGGCCAGAAATTGCCTAGACCAAGGAACATAGAACATTTGAAGAAGTATTACCAGTAAGGAATTTTTTAAATTTCAAGTTGCCCAATCTTCATATCAGTATGTGCGACAGTTATTACTTTTGTCATTCATAGATCAATAATACATGAAAGCATTATCCATGTGTATTTATCAATGATTATCCATGAGTTATTTATCATCAAAAACATGTGCAACACTCAGGAGTTATTCTTGAGAGACGTCCCAAGGATCTTCATCGTTAAAATTTCAAATCAAAAGCTATTAATACATAGCCAACATTGTCATAGCCATCAAAGTTGTTAATACACAACTATCAAAGTTGACTAAATCAAAAGTTGTTGAAACACAACTATTATGATCGTCATTCAAACATGAACGAACAAAGAAAATGGTTAACCTAAAGACGCTCCAATAGCATGACTTTAAGTCACGCATACAGCGCAACATTGTCATTTGAACATGACTCAATAAAAAAGTCGTTCAAACACAGCTAAACATAAAAAGTTGTTCAAACACAACTAATATTGTCATTTAAACATGACTCAATAAAATGACTCAATAAAAAAGTTGTTCAAACACAACTAAACATAAAATGTTGTTCAAACACAACTAACGTCGTCATTTAAACATGACTCAATAAAAAAGTTGTTCAAACACAGCTAAACATAAAAAGTTGTTCAAACACAACTAAAATCGTCATTCAAACATGACTCAATAAAAAAGCTATTCAAACACAAATAAACATAAAAAAGTTGTTCAAACACAACTAACATCGTCATGACTCAATAAAAAAAGCTGTTCAAACACAGCTAAACCTAAAAAAGTTGTTTAAACACAACTAATATTGTCATAACTCGGCTGTTCAAACACAGCTCGTTATCATCGTCATTTAAATATGACTCAATGAAAGGTTGTCCAATCACAACCAAGTATGAAAAAGTTGTTTAACACAACTAAAGCATGAAGGAATCCAAAAGGCCTTCGTCATCTGAACACAACAAAGATTTACTTAAAAAAAATTACATGTTAGCCATTCATAGGAGTTGTCATTGTCAGAAAGAAAATATATGCCCAAAACATGCGGGCCCAAAAAGATTGTTCAGAAGATTTGCTCAAAACAATGAGCCCATAAAAGACATTGTTTTTGTCTTACAAAAAAATATATATATATATATATATATAAAGAAAAAATGTAAATCACTGTTCATCAGGAGTGGGATCAGCAGGAGTTACGGGTGCAACCTCTTTAATCACCTCAGCTATGGTTGTGGCCTTTTCCATCACATTTTCAGCTGTAGCTTCGGAAGGACGATCAAACAGAAGTTCCTTCTCAACATCACCCATAACAAGACCAGAAAGGTCCAAATTTGGGTGATGCTTCGCCATCCATTTCCTAAGGAGCTTGAAGCCCCCCACGTAATACTCACACAGCTCGTCTGAATAAGAGTCAGAGTCCTTGAACTCCTGCACTACCATAGCCCCAGCTTTTTCCAATTTGAACTACGGATCACCCATCTATTTATTTTTTAGCTTGCATAAATCCTTCTCCACTTGAGGACTCTTCTCCAAAGCTGCCACATTTTCTTTGTCATTCTCAGCCTCGACAGCAAGGATGGTAACCTTGTTCTTGAGCGTCTCATTCTTAGCAGAGAGGGATTTGATCATAGGCTCAACTATGGCCACCTTCTTCTCAAAATCCAAAAGCTTCCTAGAGATGAACAGAGACTCCCCCAAAGCCTACGTATAAAAAATCTATCTTAACAAAAGCAAAACAAAAAAGAAAAAGCAACTTACATTATCAAAATATACATGCACAAGCTTCTGAATATAAGATGACATCACTTCACTAGATGACTTTGCCATCAAAGGACTTCGGTCATCCACAGAGAGCGCCTCGTGAGCCTTTAGGGCAGCAGCATTGGCATCATCCCAGAAAGTTAGGAGAAAAGACTTGCCAGCAACCTTCTTCTTCTTCTTGGCTTCCTCCCCAACGGAACCAATCACCTCTAGAGACGAAGTAAAGGAGACAGGACGCTTAGCAGGTGAATGAGCAGAGGGAGAAGTCACTATAGGATCATCTTTGGAAACATCGCCTGCCTTCAAACGTTTCCTCGATAGAAGGCCACTGACGAGGCCACCTTTTGCCTTCTTCTCTTGAGATTCAGCCAGCTTTTGTTTATTAAATCTGGTCGTCATTCCTGAAAGGAATGAGAAACTATGAAGAAATAATTTGGTCGTCATTCAAGGTTTTTTCGAGCCTTACTAGACTGTTTCGAAGCCAAAAAATGAAGGAATAATGATTGGAGAGAGACAAGCTTGTTAAAATCTTTGACGATTTCCAAATATTCTTTCACCTTCTCAACATGATGGTGATATCTCTTCTTCAGACAAGGGCGTTAAGGAACTGTAAAAAACTTGTCACATACCATCGTCACTCATAAAGAGTAAAAATAATAATAATAATAATAATAATAATAATAATAATAATAACAAAAAGACGAGAAAGACGCACTAAACACAAAGTTCCCCAACTACGAAAAAACTTTGGGGCTTCGTCCGGGGCTTCATCCAGGTCTTCATCAAGGACGAACTCCCAACCATTGCCAGAGACAAAAAAGAATTTTGGTTTCCAAATTCGGAGAGACGACAAATAGTCAAGTATTAACTTAGAAGCCCAATTCCATGGCCTAAATTCATAGTAGCCGGAGTCTTTGGACTTTCCCAAACGATAAAAGTGAAGGAATTCATCTTTCTTGATGACATCCCCGTCATTGGTAGACATCCATACCACCATACAAGAAATGAAGATCTGCCAAGAATTAGACACTAACTGTGCCGGGGCAAGGTGCAAATACGCAAAAGGTTCCCTAACAAAAGGGTGAACGGGAAGACGAAGACCACTAGTGAAATCTGCCTTGTAGAAACAGACTTCATTAGCATAAGAGTGATAGGCCCTATCCTTGTCACTCGGAATCCTAATTCTAACCGAATGAGGAAATTGAAACCTATCCCTAATTCACTTCTCATCTTTCTCTAAAAGGGCACATTGGATATTCCAGGCCTTATAAGGAGTAGAAGGGAAAGTAACTTCGGGAACCTCGCGATCATCAGATGAAGACAACCCCGTTTCCAACTCACTAGACCTAACTTCCCCAGACATTTTCAAAAACCTAGCCATTCTAGCAGAACAAGAAACCAGAGGAAATAAAGAGGAAAGGACAAACCTATACGAACAATCCTCCCCCACAAAGAAACCAACCCACTTTAGACACTCTCCCTCCACAACCTCAAGCAAACAACCTAAACAAGCAAAAAGAAAAGCTACTAAGGGACAATCAACCCTAACAGAAGAGTAATTTATCATGGAAGAACAGAAAAAGAGAGAAGAGCATGAAGAACTTACTAGGAAATGTAGAACTAAAAAAAAAAAAAAAAAGCTTGAAGAAGAGACAAACCCTAAAATGCCAATTGAACAAGGAAGGAGTACGAAGAAGAAGGAACATGAGGGAAAAATGCGAGATAAATGGCCAAAATGTACACAAGAAAATCGAGAAAAATCTGCACGTCGAACACATCCTGACTGTACACGTGGCACTCAACAAATCAGACATCAACTCATTATAAATGCGTTGTACACAGAATACAAAGCATCAGACGGTTATGTTTTCATCTCGTCTAGATAGCCGAGAATTCAAACAAGGGGGCAACTGATGAGTCAGAAATTTACGATCGTCATAAAGCAGAAATCATCATTAACAAAGAGAAGACATCACACATTTATTACGCTCATTGAAGACAAAGCGTAATGGATGGAGCAACGGTCACGGAGTAAGCTGTGAACTTCAAACAAAGATTTTGTAATGCAGTAGCCGTTGAGCATAAATACAGCGATTCATTGCCCATTAATGAGGCACATAACTATAAAAGAGAAGGCAACAATAGTTAAATGTACACACAAAATACTCTACAAATATGACTCTCCAAACAATTCTCTCTAAAATCTTTCTCCCTTACTGACTTAAGCATCGGAGGCGATTTGGCCAACGCCACACCGATGTGTTACTCTTCCACCCAGTTCGTTTTGTAGGTTTTCCTCCAACAGAGATGACCCCAATCACGGCTTCGTCCATCTGCTACGACGAGGAGTTAAACTGCTGATTTTTTGCATCATCAAGTATAATTATGTTTAATGTGCTAGACGATGTGTATAGATTGCCATACTATTTAAAAAATTTAAGAACATGAACTTATGGTTTGTTTGAGAGCATAAACTAATTATAATGGGTTGTTTGCACTAAAACACTATATGCGAGACAGGATTTCGAACCAAAAGGATGGGCTCTGCACTACCTAAATCAATAGGACTTTCAAAAGTACAAATCAACCAAGAATAGAGGAACAAAACAACCGAATTATTATTAATAATATTGTAACGAGTCACAAATATCAAATTACAAGATCACACAAGTACACAACTAAAATTAAGTAACAATACTTCTAAGTTAAGTTACAAAACTACTCCTAGGTAATTCATGCAAGGTGATGCACACCTACAAACATGAAGTTATCCTTCCATCAATCCAAAATGAAATCTAGGTTTTACCCAATCATTGACAATTATTGCGTCAACTCACAACTTGAAACAAATAACCTATTTAATAATAAAAAATAAAAAATAAAAAAAACTGCTTGCTTGCTCATGCATATGTGCTCTTCACGTGCTCGGATAACTGCTCGCACATCCATGTGCTTCTCACATGCTTGAATGTTTCTATAAAAGCTCACACATGCACCCATGTGCTCTTCACGTGTTCACATGCTTGAAAAACTGCTTGCACGCCTGTATTCTTCAAATTGGCTCTGCAATCTCTCACACTTTATAAAAAAAAAAAAAAAAAAAAAAAAAATTACTTAATACTATGGTGCCACCCGTATTCTCCCAAGGACTTCATTTTATTGGTAAATACCCAACAGTTTACTCCCACATACAAACATTATATTTTAATTAACATTTTGTGTATAAGTAATTGTAAATAAACTCTGGCCTCTATGTCTACCATTATTTTATTTATTGGCCTAACATGCTTTTTGATTTATAATATCTAATTTGAATCATGATATTGATCTATTTCAAATTTTTAGGGCATTTTTTTTGCAAATAAATCAGACATGCATGATGCCGAACGTCCAATGCAGCAGAACCTGAATGAAGCATTAGAGAGTTGTGTTTTGCATTCCTCTCTAGCCCATTTAATGCAACATTTGTATATTCTGCTTTTCCCAAGTCTTCTTGGTTTCTTATATTTTAATTTTAGACTTTTTCCATCTTCACGTGAACTGAAAGAGAGAAGGCAAGGTGAAACTAAAGAGAGATGACGAGAGGGAGAAGGATTGGGAGGAAGAGAAGGAACAAGGTCAATCTAATCATCATCGTAAGTCCACCATGCTCAACCATATCTTGCTATACTCTTGTGAAAATTATGACCACTTGGAAGTTGAATATATAGTGTGTGTGTGTGTGTGTGTATACTATATATATATATATATATATGAGCTCTAAACTATTTATCATGCATAAATTGTTGGAGAATTTCAAAATAAAGTATATATTTTTGTTAAGAAGGATAACTTTTGTCGAAGAATTAATTGACTGTTGCATTTTAATTAAGAATATTTTTGGTAAAATTCACATCTCCTGGATTGGCTAATGCCACGAGTTTAAAAATTATAACTTTTGGCTAACTATTGCGGCTTTCAAATAAATTGAATTTTAAAAAATTCTGTCTCATGGAAAGTGTCATGAGTTAAGAATATATGTTTCTACTCTCTATTAAAATATAAAGTAATATATAAGATTCCAACAGAAAATTTTATTTGCGTAGAAAATTAAAATTATATTTTAAGGGGTCATACTAAAATTATTAGAATTAAATATGTATTTTTTTTTCTTGTGCTTTATATTATGATATATATAGTAGTTCAAAAAATTATTATAAATACAACAAAATATTTAACTCATTTACTTATAGAAAAATGTATTTATTAAACTCGGACAGAGGGAAGGGACAAAATGGGCTTTTGCCCTTTTCAGGCAAATTATATAGGGAAATACCCCCCTTCCCAACTAAATAGAAAAATGTCTCTCTTTTAGAACTCGATTTTCGATAAATCGAGTTAGAAAAAAAAAATTTGAAACTCTATAGCGGCGTTTTAAGGAGCCTATAATGACGTTTTAAGGACCTATAGTGACGTTTTTTAAGTCGACTTCAAAGAAATTGAGTTATAGTTACAAAAACGCTACTATAGGTCGATTTCATTGCCTATAACTCGAAATCTTTGATGTCGAGATAAAAAACATCACTATAGGTTCTTAAAACGTCACTATAAGCTCCTTAAAAACGCCACGATAAGGCCTAACTCGATTTATCAAAAATCGAGTTTTAAAAGATGAGCATTTCCTTATTTAGTTTGGAAAGGAGAGCATTTCCTTATTTAGTTTGGAAAGGAGAGCATTTCCCTATATAATTTGCCCGAAAATAGCAGAAGCCCATTTTGTCCAAATTCTTAAGCAGTTGTACTAGTACTAAAATGCAGTAAAAGTCCTCACTTAACACAAAGCACAATCTATTTTTTCTTCTCATTTATAGTATTTATTAGCTTGTCAACAAGAAGACAATTTTACATTCACATGGCAACACTTTTATTACATAATGGGTCCTACCTAATAGTACATTTTTTTTGCACACTACTTTGCCAACTACGATTGGAAAAATAAACTAAATTGGACTATGAAAGAAAAAACTTATGTTTATGTGTAATGTGACTACTTTAGTGCCTCACCAGTTGGTTTCCTGCTTACAATTTTTTCTCTAGCTATCAACCTCTTGAATGTCAAACTTGAGTTTTTGCTATAAACTCAAATTTTAACAACTTAAAAAAGTAAAAATGTCTACATGAAATTTTAGAAGCATTCATGGCATTGAGTCACGTATAGTCGAATACAACTTCATAAGTATATTGCTATATTCTAAATATTGTTATAATGCTTTATTTTTCTAATTTATTTTAAAGATTTAAATTACATGTTTAAATTGTGTGTATTTAGATCAATCCATCGATTTAATTGTTATTAGCTATGAATTGATAATTATTTTTTTACCTAAGTTTTATTAAAGACTTGATTTAATTGTTATTAGCCATGTAATGATGTAATTAGAGAACCTAAGAAACCACACCAAAAGTATTCTTCCTAAATTTTTCCATATATATTTATAATTAATTGAGATTATGGAGAAACCCAATTATACTAATAAGTCTATATCATTTACTAAACGAGCTCATATCGAAGTAGATTTTACAACTAAGTAAAGTAAATTAGGAATGAAAAATGAATTAAAGTTAAATTTTATATTAGATTGTGTATGACAATTACGTTAACAAATAGTCGTTTATTTATTTTGTTATTAATATCGATTAATATATCTTAGATTAATTTTACCTCCAATCTTGTCTTTTAATTTGGCCCCCTTAATTTGAAATCCTAGCTCCGCCACATGTTAAATTTGATGATTATGCATGAAGATTGTTCAAAATATTGGGCGGAGCCATGGGTGAACTCAACATAAAATTCATTAGTGGAGCTTATGTTGGATTCTTAATTTCTTAAATGAAAGGTAGACTTTGCATACCATCTTTCAACATATTGGATATAGTTAATTTCTGCCATCATTGCTATTAATGGCTTCTCTGTAACGTTACCCTGCGGGATAGACTCATTTTTTTTTTTTTTTTTTTTTGGAACTTGCAAATTCGAGGACTCTTGCCAGAGACAAAACGTGCATTAATTTGTTGGTTTTGTGAGGGGGTATTTAGTTCTTATCATTTTAACTCTGGTTGCCCTTCTTGTGAGGTCTACCATAATTTTCATGTTTTTTTTTTTTCTTGGCCTCGATTGAGCATTTGTTACCTTTTTCTTTTTCTTTTTCTTTTTTTTTTTCTTAAGCTTATTTTATTGATTTGGAAGAGTTATTGAAGTAACTTTCATGTAAGTTAAATCAATAAGTTTCGCTTAATTAAAAATCAAGTCTAGGTGATATGTTAAAATGCATTAACACAATGATAATAGATGACACTCCGTAATATTTGTGAATGTCTGCTCTATCCTATAAGCAATTGATGTGGTTGCCTAAGGCCCCACATAGAAAAAAAAAGTCCCAAACTTTAATTTAATTAAGCCCAAATATTAGTTAATAAATAAAATAATATTTTTTTTATCAAATGAAGGTAAAAAAGAAGAAGAGAAAAATGCTACATTTGCAACATTTTTATAAAAAATCCTAAGTAGCAGGTTGTTATAGGCTATTATTCATGGCCAAAAAATAATTTCAGCAGTGGGTTTAAATTAAAACCAGTAACAACTTAACACCTAGGATTTGTTGTGAAATATATTTTGAATGTAGCACTTCTTGAAAAAAAAAAAAAAAAAAAAAAAAAGGAGCAATACACAAAAATTCACAATATTTTTCACAATAGTTGATTTGACAAACTTTTACTAGTCTCACCTAGGACCACTACTATCATTATTCTTTTAATTACCATTATCAATCTACCACATTAAAATGTGTGAAAAATTTTGTCAAATTTCTTGTCTATAGACTTTCTAAAAAAAATTATACGTGGTTCTTGTTAATTAGTAATAATCTTGCATCTAAAATAAGATAATAGAGTTTAAGTAATATTTATTTTTGAAAAAGTCATATTTAAAAATATAAAAGGCATTGATTTCAATTTTCACCTTAAACCCCCAAATGCATTAAGGCCCATGATACTTGTAAAATCTAAGTAAAATATCATCTTCTACTTCCTTCCATGTGAACATCTTTCATGCAAAATCTTCTCTCCCATATACCTGCATCCAAAGGGGAAAATTTGCAAGTTAAGACTAATAGAATGTGGAAATAAATTTTAATCGATCAAATTTACCATTTCTTAATATGTTAAACGTATGTGTTATTAAAGTTTAATTAAACACTGTCTCCACTCTATCTCTTACTTTTAAGGTTAAAATTATATATGCATGTTGGACTCATTAAAGAGAAATTTAAGTCTTAAAATAATAGTTAAATGATTAAATTCTCTATTTCCACTAGCTTTAGCTTTTACCTTCCAAGCATCATAACAGTAGCTTGAGGATTAGTCCCAGGTGAGCGTAAAAATGTTGAACCATCAATGACCCTTAACGCATCCACACCAAGAACCTTATAATCATGATCAACAACCTTACCAACTTGGCAACCTCCATGGAAATGCCAAATGGTAATGACAGTGTCTATACAAAACTGTTCCAAGGAAAACGCAGCACTAGGATGTCGCGGCCTCTTGTTCAATTGTAAACTCACCATCATATCTATTAGTGCCTGCACTGTCATGTTGCTATACCGGAACTTTGAAAATGGATATGCATTTACAACTTCTATAATGGTCCTCATGCCTAGAACACACCTCATTAGGTCCTCTGATTCTTTGAAATAGTTAAAGGTAACTGCTGGATTGTCATTCGGATTTGTGTTCCGAAGCTCAAGATAGCCTGTGGAGAGGGGACCTGTGACTTTTTCACCTATCACACCACCTTTAAAACTCTCCTTGGCAATGTCATTTATGATTTCAGCCGCTTCAGCCATTGCTTTTGTGGGCACTGTGAAGGGCTGGTCAGTCTGCAATTTGAGCAAAGTTATAGTTTTTTTTTTTTTAAAGTTAATTTATTCATTGTGGTAATTACACTTAATCTACCTATAATTAGGCCTAAATTCACTTTCCCTACCCGTGGTTTGAAAAGTATCACTTTATTCACTTAAGATTTGCTCTGTTTGTTTTCTATAACTACCTCTGTTAAAAACATGGATAAATATGTATTTTTACCCCCTTTTATGTCTCTCTCCTCCCAAAACAAAACCAAAAAAAAAAAAAAAACAGAGAGAGAAAATAAGATCAAAAAATAGGGTTTTGCAAAAATCAAAAACATCCAACCAATTCAAACCCAGTAAAAACTCTTTAAACAAAGAAACCCGGCATCAAAACCCACTATCTGAAATCCACCGTCAAAGAAACTTGCCATCAAAACAATGAAACCCACCACCATCAAAATCCACCAACAAATAAATTGGTTGTCTAAAATAAAAAATCCACCATCAAAGAAACCTAAAAAACAAGCTCTAAACTCCTTCCCCAATTTGTACCAACTGCATCAAACCCATTTGCTCAGGAGACATTAAAAGCTTAGAGCAACCAAGCTATTGTGTGGTTGGTCCTCTCCTCCATACAACCAACATTTAATACAAGTGTTGTTGCAATTTTGAACTTAATAAATGGTATTGTTTTTCTTCTAAAGTTTTGTACTGATCTTGGTTTCTAATTTATCGCCATAAGTATTTTGACCAACAACTTTTTGGGAAGAGGGTTTAAATTGTTGATTTGAACCGTATTTGATAACTCATTTAAGATTGTGAATAGATGCCTCTTCTACTACAAAAGGATGTTAATTAAGCAGCTTGAAGCAAGCCATTTTTGTCCCCTTTGTCTTTTGTACAAAAGCCATTACTACTCTATTTGATGTAGGAGCTCAAACATACAAAAACCAACACAACCACACACATCCAAACCCACGATTCATTCAGTAGCGATGCCCAAAACTCCATTTTTTCAAATCCTAACAACTAAAAGAAACCCAATCCCTACCTTAAACAAAAAATGGCTTAGATAGAGGGTTTGGGTTTGGTTTTTGAGCGAAGAAAGAGAGCCACCAACAGCAACACCAATGACCCACCCCAGCCAAGACGACACTGCAACCAAGATGTGACCATCCCAACAACCCAAAATCTCAGATCGACCACAACAACCCATATGCCACGCTTCGCCTTCAAACCCTGACCCAAGGCAGCTATACTCCTCCTCCGCAAATCAAAACCCAAACCCATACAGCCATTCTTGTGCTCCTCCACTATCCCCACTCTGACCCAAAGCTACCACCAATCTAAACCAAAGTAAGAGATGAGAGGGACAAAGATAGAACAAAGAGATAAAGAGACAAAGAGACGGAGAGGAGAGAGAGAGAGCCTGAGAAATAAATGAAATCAAGTTAAAAGAAACAATGGATAGAGTTAAGATTCAGTATATTTTGCCTTTAGTGTTGCAATGACATTTTGTGAGTTTCTAAATTTTTACAAATGACTTCTTTTGATTTTATTTATTTTCTTTTGATTTTGTACGTATTTTTTTGTTTTGAAAGGAGAGAGACATAAAAAGAGTGCAAAAATACATATTTACCATTGTTTTTAACAAAAGTGGGTTACGGAAAACAAACAGAGCAAATCTCAAGTGGGTAAAGTAATACTTTTCAAATCATGGATAGACAAAGTGAATTCGGGCCTAACCACAAATAGGTTTACTGTAATTACTCCTTATTCATTTAAGTTGATAAACTTATTCAATAGGAAAAAACCTAAGCATAGTTCATGTTGTACCTCCTAAATTTTTCCCTATCCAATATATTAAGAGAATGCACATGATTATGAGTTGAGACTTAACATTTATCTTATGTAAATAATTACAAATATAATTATATCAGTGTTTATTTGAAATTGAGTTATCCTATACATTTTGAGAATGTAATGTGCAAATGTGTTCCAATAAAAAACGCAATGATATATCTAGCTAGTAATTAATTTGTTACGATCAAGAACAAATAGATTCATATCTTGTTTAAAAACTCACATCATGGACTACTGAATATGCATCAGCTTACTTTGAAGTTAATAGGCAGAAGGGACTCCATGTGGATTTTCCAATCAAAACTTCAATCAATGCCATTTGCTTTGAGAGAAAGTTTTTCTCTAAACTAGTTTGGAGGGAAAATCTTCTAACTTTATTTATATCATTTTATTGGATGTGATTTTAACAAATTCACAGTTAAATTGAATTTTCTTATTATATTATTCATACTTGCAAAATTTCAAGAAGATAAAAAAATCAATAGTTATGTTATTAATCAAATGTTCAAATTTCAAGTTTTTGTAATAAAAAATTATGAATAAAAATATGTTTATAGATAAAATAGTAATTAACATCCGATTTGAACAAAATAGTTTGGAGCAATGTTATTGATTCCGTTCTGTTCCACTCCGTTCCGGCCGAAACAGCTGGAATATTCCGTACTAGTATGCAAACCAGTACGAGAATAGCTTACGTTCCACCTCAGGTTAGATTTCGGCCTATTTCAAGTCATTTCAGCCATTCCGAACATTTTCGGCCGAGATAAGGATTTCGGCCGGCACTAGATTTTGCCTATTAAAAAAAAAAAGAAAAACTAAAACTAAAACCTCATGTACGCCATCTACGCCATTTTGGGCTTCATTGTTTCTCATTCAGCTTCAACATTGTCTCTTTGAGCCACCACACTTCTCTATTGTTGACATTTCCTTTGCTAGAGAACACTTACCTGTTGGGCGTGTTGGGGTCCAGCCTTGATTGTGTGAGGAAGTGTTAAAACCAAAGAAAGCATTCAAAAAAAAAAAAAAAAAAAGCAAAGAAGTTTGTGGAGACTAGAGAAGAAGAATGGAGGAGATCGGAGGAGATCAGATGGAAAGGACATGGTAAGTGAAATAACTGAAAATGGAAAATACGTGTGGGGTAATGGAGATTGTAAGGAAACTTCTAGGGAATTTCCTAGTTCAAAAACTAATCCTAAATTCTTATTTATTTACAATAATGCCACAAGTAAAAAGTTGAAAAATATTCACATAAATTTTTTATCAACTTTACTTCATTTGCTTTTAAGGTGAAAGAGTATACACTATACATTTATTAATTTGTTTACAATTATTCAAAATGTGAATTTTATTCCTAGAAAGTTAAAAATATTTAAATATTTTTTAATCCCACTTTATTTAAGATTAAAAAAAATTAAATTAATTATTTTATATAATAGTAATAATATATATATATATATATAATATTTTTAAGGAACCTGACAACAAAGAAGTCAATAAATTCGGCCATGAGTCCATGCAACATTTAATGCAACTTCGTGCAATTTTTTGATGGTTTGTTGGCTAATGTCAAGCCACCAATTTGACAATTCAGGCCATTCCAACAGAATTCAATAGCAATTCAGTTTTTTTATTTTTATTTTGGAGAAGCAGCAATTCAGTATTAATAATGTCAAATTAGAAGAAAAAATGAGAGAGAAAAAAATGTCAGATTTGGCAACCAAATTTGGTGTTTAATTTCTTTCCAACAAGTCTAGGGCCACATATTTGCTCATATACTTTGTCACAACTTAAATATATGGCAAACGGTGATTAGATTAGTTTTTATTAAGTACTAGTAGTGGACCTACGTATAAGTGATGCAATTTTATCACACATTAACAAATGTGCAAATTATGTATCAAATTGTGTAGAAGTGTGTCCAAAGAAGAATCACCAAACAGATAATAGAAGAATCTGTTCCTGACTCTCTCATGCATATAGTCGTCACTACTACTTCCAGTTTCGGGTTGCACTTTAAGATACCAATATTACAGAGAGAAATAGGCAGAGAAAGCTCACAATCACACGGTCCTTCCCAACGTCAATCGTCACAATCTTTATCAATCTTCCATTTTTTGCATTATAATGTGAAAATAATGCCGTGCACGATAAACTTCCAGTCACAAATCGGTGTATTTTTTTGTCTTTCTCACTTTAATTATCGATACGTGTGCAATAAGAAATACCAAATCATTGATGCTTGTTTGTTTTGATAAGAAATACCAAATCTTAATCCAAAGGAGCTCATGTTTAAGTTGCCTTGCTTGTACGCAAGTTTCACGCAATTGAATCATTAAATCATCTATATATATGTGGGGCTTGCTCATTAAAATTATCACTATATATAACTTCATTATAGCTCCCAAAAAATATAGAACAAGGTAGGGGATCTTTTAAAAGAACTCTCAGTTTTCACTTCTTAAAAGGAGATTGCTTGGCTTTTGGTTCTGTAAAGAAGATTTCAGCAATTTTTGATATGGGCTCGCGATGTTATAGCTTTATAGGGGCTATTCTTGTTGGAATTCTCATGTTTCATGGCTTTGCTCACGCAGAAAAAGGTGCACAATATGTTTTAGTTTACAGTTTGTTCTCCCCATGAGACACGGTATAATAGAGACATACACTAATATTAGGTTTAATTCACTTTCAAAATGTCTAGGTGGCCTAGCTATATTTTATGCTTTGAAATGTGAGAACACAATATCCTAGTCTTGTAAACTGAACTTGTGTTTAATCAACTATACTTGGTCTAATTGATCTTGTTCGAAATTGAATTGGTGTTTTTTCTATCACACATGGTAAGGAAAAAAGAAAAAGAAAAGTGATCAAAACCCACACTAATCTTAGGAAATAGTAAATTTAGGACTTTAGTGGAAACGGTCATCACCTGCTTTAATACTACAATAACTTATTAATTGTCTCAAAAGAAGTTATAAAAAAAATAGAAAAACTAATAATTTAATCATTATTCTAACACTATTCATCACTGTATTGAACCATTTTTATTATTCCAACTTCTGGTATGTCTCTTTTCTTTCTACATGCAGCTCCAAACTACACATTTGTCAGAGAAGCAACTTCAGCCCCAGCAATCGCATATTACGACTACATAATCATTGGCGGAGGGACCTCTGGGTGTCCACTAGCAGCAACACTTTCACAAAACGCAAGTGTCTTAGTCCTCGAAAGAGGAGGATCTCCTTATGGCAATCCAAACATAACCAACATAGAAAATTTCTCAAACACTCTTTCGGATACGTCTCCTACATCTCCTACTCAACAATTCACTTCTGAAGACGGTGTATACAATGCTCGAGCACGCGTTCTAGGCGGTGGAACCGCCTTGAATGCCGGATTCTACTCGCATGCTAGCACTCGCTATGTAAAGGAAGCTGGTTGGGACGAGACATTGGTGAACAAATCTTATGAATGGGTGGAAAAGTTGGTAGTGTTTAAGCCACCAAAGGTAGAGTATCAAGTTGCTGTGAGAGATAGTTTGCTTGAGGTTGGGGTGTTGCCCTATAATGGGTTTACGTATGATCATTTGAATGGGACAAAAATTGGAGGAACGATTTTTGATAAGAAGGGTCATAGACACACTGCGGCAGATTTGCTTGAGTATGCTGATCCAAGAAAGATTACTGTCTATTTGCATGCAACTGTGTACAAGATCTTTTTTAGGTATAATAATGGTAAGGCTTTTCATTGAGTACTTGCATGATATGTCTTACCTATTGTAACATGAGGTGTGTGCATGGGTTCAGTTGGATTGAATTTGAGGTTTTTTTAACCTAACTTGACTTTTTCAAGTTAAGAAATCTCCATTCTCCAATGATCCAATCAAATTCAAATCAGCTAATGATAACTCTAAAACCAACCCAATACGTAGGGATTGGGTTGGATTGTTGGTTTAGAGTCATTTTGTTAGGAATAATAAAAAAAATTTTGAGTTTTTATTTTTTAATTATTTAATAAATGATTGCAATTTACACAATTGAGTCTAACATTCTTAATTCATTTAAAACTATCAAAATTAAACTAGTTAAGTCCCAAAATCCAAAAATTCATAAACAAAACGAACAACTTTAAAATATAGTATATACTTTTTAATTATTAATAATGTGGTTGGGTCAGTTTAGTTGGGTTGAAAGTTTTGTCAATCCCAACTCAACCTGACCCAAATTACAAGAATATTTGAAACATAATCCACCATCAACCCAAAAATAAACAAAGAAAAAAAGAGATAATTTCGTCTTGATTATTTTGATGCAGGAACAGAAAGACCACAAGCTTATGGTGTGGTTTTCAAAGATGCATCGGGAGTGTTTCACAAAGCATACTTAACGAAGAACTCGAATTCAATGAATGAGATAATATTATCAGCCGGAGCAATTGGAAGCCCACAGCTATTGATGTTGAGTGGTATTGGGCCTGGTGACCATCTCCAGGCCCATGGGATCAAGGTAGTATTGGACCAACCCTTGGTGGGTCAAGGAATGGCTGATAATCCACTGAATATCCTCACGATTCCTCTCCAATCCCAGTTGAAGTGTCTCTGGTTCAAACTGCGGGCATCACTAGGTTTGGTAACTATATTGAAGCAATCAGTGGACTGAGTCTGAGTTTTTTACTTTCTTCTTCGGCTCAAAGTCTTTCTAGAGACCCAGGGCTGTTCGTAAATAAGGTTTTAACTTCCTACTCTATATTTACATTTTATAAGTTAAAATTTATTTATTATATCTATAATTGTGTATAATATACATGACATATTTTGACACCATGAATGCATAATGACGTTACAAAGTGAAGGACAAAGTTTATCTCCAAACTTTCCAATCAAAACTTCAATCAATGTCATTTGCTTTGGGACAAAGTTTATCTCCAAACCAATGTTATTAATTCCGTTTTGGGACCCGTTTCGTTTTGTCCAATGGAACGTAATATTTTGGTACCGGCCTATTTCGGAGTACCGTTTCATAGTGTT
>NW_027070446.1:92763-112289 GCF_002906115.3 Quercus suber
CTTGGGTATGCATTCTGATCTGTGTAAGTTCTTGTCATGTTGAAGTGTTCTGTCTTGTGTTTAATCATGGAGGCTGTCCTGTTCTTGTCCCCTAAGAACTTGTAATTCAATATGCTTCATGTTCCAATAGCATAATCAAAAGATTCAAAACTCTCTAGCATTTTTTTATATACTATGCCAATTCAAAAGTTATATTTACTGCACATCAGAAATGCAGATGCAGAAGCTACTATTGTTGGCAAGTAAGGGTTTGTGTGAGATTGTACTAAACGTGGCCCTTCTAAATGATACGTAAATCTGTTTGGCCTGGTCTATACCTATCAAGGTAAGCTGAAGGAGCTATGTCCTCCCTGAATTCGAGTGCACATTGAGAACTACCTCATCATGGTAAGGATGGTTGGGGCACATATTTGCGTTTCTAGTTTTTTAATCAAGGAAAAAAGAATTTTTAAAAACTACAAAAGCTAGTCTTGATAGTCATTTTTATCTTTCCCCTGAGACTGGTTTTCTGTTCCCCCAGTCTCTTGCTTTGCATGTGACTCTAAAATTCTAGACCACATCCCTCCCGTTGCAACATAACGAAGAGTGGATGATTTTCTTCTGGTCATTGTTGTACGAAATCTCCTTTTTTAATTTCTTTTTTATAAATAGTTTCCTTTGATTTTATTTATTTATTTACGGTAGATGAGATATTTCCTATTCTTCTTTTTATAATAATGATAATAGTTACTGGTTAATATAATATAGTTGGGTCTAAACTCATAAACATAATCTCTTTCTCAAAATTAAAAGAAAAAAAAAAAAAAAAACTACACAATTGAAATCTTTCCAAATTGTTTGTCCCCCCCACATAGAACAGTTCACAAATGGCGTATTTTCGTGTTCCTTTTCTCTTTTTGCCTAAGTTTTTTACATTTTTGACATTTAAACTAATATAGAGTCTAATTAATTTCACTATCATTTTAACTTGTTTTGGTGCTCCTATGGAAAAAAAAAATTTTTGGGAAGATTCCATATATTTAATTCCAAATTTTATTCTGACACAAAATTTCGAATTTTTGGTTTTATATTTTATGACTGTTCTGAATTTCATTTCAATAGATGAGCAGAGAATAAATCAAGTTTCACTGTCATTGCCATTGTGCACTAATCTTTTACCTTTATAAGATAAGCTAATTTTTAAGACAAAATGTGGCCATAAATATCTAGTTTGTCGAACACCTGAGTTTGAACTTGAAGTGAGAGAGAGATCATGTTTTGACCCATCGCGACCCACTGGTATTATCTCCATTCATGTCTCTCTAGACTTCCCAACCGGTGTGTTCATGAGAATGAGATGAGGATTTCGTTTGAATTCACTGCTAGGATTGTTTGGAAGGTGAAACAGTACTGGATGAGCGAGAATCAATCCTTGTGCAAAAATTAATACTTGAATTGTAATAGATTTTTCTTTCCCCCATCAAAAGAGATTTTTGATTTATAGTTGTTTAAATTTTTTGAGAGTTTTGCATTGGAATTAATTTTTTTGGCTACCTTATTAGTTTATTTGCTTATGTAAATCATTTAGTAAATCCTCACATTTTTTTTAAGTATAACTATACTTTTAGAAACTTTCAACAAATAAGCAAAAAAATAATTTATTTATAGTGAAGACTAATACGAGTGTGGTTCTCAAAACATGACTTGCATTAGTCTTAATTATAATTTCTCTTTGAGTAGGGCCATGTTTGGTTTGAGTTATTTTCATCACTCGTTACTCAATTTCCATAGCCCATAATTCACTTTTCATGGAACCCACATCAATTCCAGCTGTTTGACTTGATTTTTTTTCTCCCTAAGTTTCCATCATTCATAACTCAAAAAAAATGAGTTAGATTAATTAAAAATGAGATCATCTTTTCCTTTTCCAGATTATGGAAATAAAGTTACAATGACAAATTTGTAATTTTGCTCAACTAAATAGATCTCACCTATATGTATTGTCACCATTAATTGCAGAGCAATAATGCACACCAACGGTTAGAACATTGTTCAAATACCAGCTTTTTTTTCCCCTTACTTTTCTTAGACTTTCACTTTCCCTTAGACCTCGTTTGCGATGAGAGAATGGAATGGAACGGAATTGAATGAAAAGAATAATTTTAGAATATTCTTCAATTCCCTTGTTTGAGAGTTTTAATGGAGGGAATGGAAGGTCCATTCCATTGTTTGGGAGTTTAAGTGGGAGGGAATAAAATGAGTAGAAGGGGACACTCATTCCTATCTATTTCCTTAAAACTTCAAATTTTCATTCTCTCCGAAATTGGGAGGAATGGGAGAGAATGAAATTAGATTTAATGAATTTTTTACTAAAACTCCCAAAATACTCCTATATATTCAACCATTTATTTTAAAATAAGGGTTTAATTGTAATATTGTCATAAAATGATTTCATTCCATTCCATTCCCTTCATGTTACTTCTAAACAAGATTACTTATATTCCATTCATTTTCATTCATTTCCATTCCTTTATTTTAAAACATCCAATTAAGGTTACTTAATTCCATTCCATTCCATTCTTTTCCATTCTTTTCTCTTACTTAAATACATTCCATTCCATTCTATTTCATTCCCTTATAATCATTCAATTCCATTCCTTTGTGAACTCCCAAACGAAGCCTTAATATTTCTTTTGTTTTCCATTGTTTTATATTTCTGAAAAGGTGAGTTGAAGTTCTCTGAAATCTCTTGCATTCAGTGTAATGAAGAAGATCTCCCTCTTCTTCTTCTACATATTTCGGCCTTGCAACTCATTTTCTTCGGTGAAAGCTCTTAGGTTTCCGTTTTTGTTGTGAAGCTATGGGTCTCTCTTCTGAAAGCTAATCTCAAGCCGTGGGTAATGAGTGCACTGCTGGCTAACAGATTCAAGTTATTCAACAATGATTGGAGGACGAGGAGAGACAGAGGCAAAGTGAGAGAAGGAGAAGAGAGGGGGCGAAGAAAGAGAGGAAAGTGAAATTTTATATTAGTTTTGTTTAAAGAGATGAAGATGTGAATGGGATATGAAGTGGAGAGAGAGTGTCTACGCGGCTACTCACAGTAGCCGTTCTATGCATTTTGCTGAAATAATTTTTGTGGGTCCCACAACTTTACTTAAAGTTGAGTTTTTGGATTGAAATACCCACTGATAATTTCCATCCAAATACATTGCAAATAGAGTTATGGGAAAATTTTGAGTTAGAAATATGAGAATTGGGTAATGAGTTTGAGTGGTGAAATTTGACCCATTTATCGGATTTTATCAAAGCAAAAAAAAAAAAAAAAAAAAAAAAACTATGAAAAAACAAACATAATCATCCAAAACAAAAAACATATCTCAATATCACCAATAACCAATCACAATATGCCAAATAAAAGAAACCACAACAACTAATAAGTTTATATATATACCTAGGGTTTTAAAAGTTATATTGGTAAAATAACATTTAGTTAAATGGGTACATTGGTTCCGTAGGTTGGACACGAACACTACATGTTTAATAAATGAGTTAGTCTTGTTAAGTCGAATATGACACAAATTCATTAAACCTCAACTCATAACTTGCTTACTTTGTGTCGTATTCATAGGTCATGTCAAAATTTTCAGTTATTTATTTATTTCTTTAGATTGTGAATTATTTTGGTTTAGTGCGGGGGTTTGTTTGTTTAGAAGCATTAATTTATAGTTAAGTTAGTAGATTGTTGATGTGGCATAATCTTGACCTTTTATAGTAAATGGACGGGTGGAGATTTAAAAAACTATACATGGTAGAATACCTTAGAAAATCTAGAGAATCTTGATCCTAATAAATTTTGTCCAAACCAAACTAACACGTACACTATACTTAAGGACTTTACACCGAGTTGTTCTTTTTTATTATCTACCAATACCTTATTACCCCTTCTCACATACATCATATCTCTTGAAAATGAAACCACTTAGTATCAGGGCTGACTCCACATTTAATTCAAAGTGGTCACAAGACCACCTTGATAAAAAAAAATGTATATATATACTAGGGAAAAAAGAAAGAAAGAAGTAAATCAACCTATTTTGACCATCCTAATAAAAATGCCAAACACCCTAACTTGAAAATCATAAAAAATTAGGTGTAACAAAAATAAGAGTAATACTCACACCAATAAAGCTAAGTTTCTGCAATTTGTATTGCACATTTTGTCGACTAAAATGCTATATATAAAAAGAGAGAGGGGGCTCATTTGTAAATGAAGTATGATATATCAGTTTATATGTTTATGCATTGTGTGGATGCCCTTGAAAATTAAGTCATATGGATTATCTTATCTTTAGATTTCTTTGACTTTACAACACCCATGTATGGGTAGCCTTGGTTCAAGGCAACTAGCCGACTAGTCTTAAGTTGAAGCAGCGGTTTAGTAGAAGCTAATCCAGCAGCCAACTAGTATTAAGTTGAGGCAGCAGTTTTGTACAAGCTAATCCAGCGGCCAACTAGTCTTAAGTTGAAGCAGTAGTTTAGTACAAGTCTTAAGTTGAAGCAGCAGTTTAGTACAAGCTAATAATCTAGAAACTAGCAATCAACTAGTCTTAAGTTGAAGGTACAAACTAATTTAGCAGCATGCCTTAAGTTGAAGCAGCAGTTTAGTACAGGCTAATCTAGGAGCTTGACTTTAATAGTCCAACTGATTCAAATTTGAGTCCAACTGTATTAGCTGATCGGTTTAAATTTAGTCAAAATTCGCGCCAATCCAGTTGTTTATAGTGTAAATACTAAATGGGTTGTTTAAGAAGCAGGTTGGTTCTCATTGTAATCAATTTTTGCAATTGGATGAAATGCCAGCCTTTAGTGCTATTTCGAAGACTTGTTATCCGCCTGTAGGTTACTCTAAACAACTCATAATTTCAAATTCACCATCACAGATTGCATCAGATTGTACGTATTTGAATTTCAAGTTGCTAGATCAAGAACTTCTAGGTTGGTATCATCAAATTTTCGATTCCTCCATATTAGCACAAGGTAAGCTTCCTCAATTTCTATCTAGAATAGAAGTTGCATATAAGACACTAAGAGCATTCGCATCAGCTCGTGTAAAATTTGTGTCTATTTTACACATAAAAACCTACTTTTTCTATTTTACCCATTCACTTTTACAATACCCTCACATCAGTTCATCTATTCTATCCCCTCTTCTATTTAAATAATCAATTTTTTCAATTATTTTATTATTTTCTTCTTACCTTTTTATACGCGCTCTGTCTCTCTCTTTCTTTCTCTCTTTCCATTTTTCTGATTCTATTTCTCTCTATCTCTCACGGTCTCCCTCTCATATCTCTCACGGTCTCCCTCTCGGTCTCCCTCTCTATAGCCATCTCCGATCAAGCTCTATCCGACGATCCAAATCACAAGCTCTATCCGGTCTCCCTCTCGGTCTCCCTCACGCTTCACTGGCAATCCAGATCGTCTCTTCATCGGCGATCCACGAGCTCAAGCAAGACCCACGAGCTCCGGCGATCCATCCGGCGATCCAGATCACAAGTCTCCCTCTCGGTCTCCCTCACGCTTCACCGGCGATCCACGAGCTCAAGCAAGACCCACGATCTCCAGCGATCCAGATCCTCTCTTCATCGGCCGCTCCACGCTTCACCGGCAGACCCACGAGCTCCGGCAACCCAGATCGCTCCGATAAGCACCGATATCTCTGTCCGTTTGGGTTTGTTTGTGTGTGGGTGTGTTTGTGTGTGGGTTTGTTTGGGTTAATTTTTAGTTGATTCTGGCTGTTTGGGTTTGTATGTGTGTTTGTGTGTGGGTTTGTTTGGGATCATTTTCAGTTGATTCTGGCGCGCTGGAAGTTGGGGAAGAGAGGTGGGAGATGAGCGTCAGTTGATGAGGGAGAAAAAATTATTAAAAAATTAAATACACGAGCTACAGTGCCCGTGTAAATATACACGGGTACTGTAGCTCGTTGATAAATTTTCACAATTTTACATGATTTTAAAAGGATTGATGTGGAGTGTTTTTTTGGATCAAAATGTGTAAAAGTGATCAAAATGTGTATTTTACACATATATAACAGAGCTGATGCGAATGCTCTAAGAGATACAAACTTACGCAACTTCACCCAACGTTTGGGCTATGAAATTTCAACTCCAAGTCCTCCGTGTTAGCACATGGATAAAGTTTCCAAAAGTTTCTATCTATAATCATATTTATAAAACATTAAAAAAATAAAAAAAAAATAAAAAAAATAAAAAAAAAACTTATCTACATATATGGCAGGAGTCCACCGAGTTCACAAATGATAAGAAGAGAAATAGGTTGGGAAAATGTTAGATAATCTTTTACCAATTTTAGTAATAAAAAGCTTATGATCTATGACAATTGTTCTGTACCCTTACGGAAGAAGATTCTAGAAAAATATGTACTTCCTCGGGAATGAAAAAAAACCGATCTATTTTCATTTGATATTTTGGCTTCTATTCTTTGACTCCAAAGATGTTCACTTATTAAAATATCCCATATGTGTTGGTGGGAACAGGGGAAAGAGTTTCCTATAACATTAAGACCTCTTGAGGAGGAAGGAGAGGGAAGCAGGAGTACTACACAGATGCCTTGTGTAAGAAATAAAGCATCACAAGGAAAGTAATAAATGCAAATAAAAAATTACGTGGGTGGTTAGGTCAGAGTTAAAATGGAATAATGAGATTAAAATTGAAAATGAACCTTCTTCCCATGTTCTTATTTTGAAAAATGCAAATAGTCAAACACCCCAACGTGCTACTTTATTTACTGAAAGTCCATATTTGAGATTTTACTTTCAAATGAGATTATTTGGATTTTAAAAAAAAAAACATTATAGGTAATTCATTAATTTATATGATTTAGGTATAATGAGAATAAGTAATAATCTTTTATTTGAAAGTTTGTTTCAATTTTTAAAGATATTTTAATCAATTTTTCTAATATTTAAAAATTTAAACCTTTATTTTTATTTTTATTTTAATTAATTACTAAATTAGTTATGACATCATCTCGATTCAACCTCGATTAAACCTTTAAAACCTTAAACCTCTCCCTTTACGGGTTCTTTGAACACTCTAAATTTGAAAACCATGCATTTCACTATGTGTTGGTTTCTCTTTTCCTAATCTTTAATATCATCTCCCTACCTAATTCTCTCTCCTACTTTTGTAGGCCCCAAAATTCTCTAAATTTGTTACTGGATTCTCTCTCCTCTTTTCACTATTCTACCTTATATTCCTCTTTCGAGATTTAATGCGCTGCCTACATAAATACATGTAAACTCTCAACCATATCTACACCTAACACAACTTATAAGCCTTGTATATTTCACCCAAATGGCAAACATGGTATCAATGTTGGTTTCCCTTTTCCTAATCTTTAATATCATCTCCCTCATTTTCCACAAAATTGAAAGGTTATTTTTGTGTGAGACTTTTTTTCCCTCTAGGTTCTCTTCGAGGACCTAAAGGTGAAATTTGGGCTTTCCTTTTGGGCAAACATATTCTCTCCGCTTAGGCTGTAGAACTCATTCACATAGTTTTGGTGTCTATCAGAACTCCAGTCCATATGGAAGAGATCATGAACCAATGTGCGGGCTTAAAGTTATCAGAAAGAGAAGGGAATGAGGTGGACCTGGCACTGATAGTGAGGGAGCACGGTCATGTCCTGGACGGGAAACTTTGCACGAAGAGACGGGTGAGCTTGGAATTAGTGGCGAGGGTGTTGAAGACGGTATGGAGAACTGAGGAAAACTTCAAGGTGTATGATATGGGTGAAAACAAGTTTCTCTTCCAGTTCGGTATGAAGGAGGATCTAGATAAGGTGCTTTCGCTAGGTCCGTGGTCATTCAACAAATAGCTGTTGATTCTCCATAAACTTGAGGGAGAGGAAGCGGTGACAAAGGTGAAGTTTGACAGAGCATCTTTCTGGGTTCAAATCCATGGTCTTCTTACCATGTGCTAGACAAAGGATGCCGAAATATTGATCGGTGGATCTTTAGGGAAGGTGGAAAAGGTGGACATGGACGACAAAGGGTTCTGCTTGGGAGGTCATATGTGCATTAGAGTGTCAATGGATGTGTCCGCACCCTTATGTCAAGGAAGGTTAGTCTGACTCAGTGGGACGTCGCCAACATGGGTGGATTTTAAATACGAACGTCTACCGATTTTCTGCTACTAGTGTGGGATGGTAGACCACGACGGGCTTGACTGCATGCAGTGGATTCTAAGTGATGAAACTCTCAAGGCAGAAGAGAAACAATACGGCGCTTGGTTATGTCCTCCCCTGGAACGGTTATAGAAGCCACAACTAGTCGTCGCAAAAGGAGAATGGGGTGGGAGGAAAACGCAAGGACAGGCAGAGAGCTTAGGTGAAGAGGGAGCTCGGGCATGCAAGATGGTTATGATGACAAGGACTGACCGGGGCACAGAGCCCGAGATAGCTTGTGGTGAGTGACGTGGCTGTCTCAGACCCATTAATGTCGCACCAGATATGTCACATCTCGGAAAACTTGCAATCTTTAGCTTTTGAAAAGCAACTCAGAGAGATAGATGAGGCCATCATGGGCGAGGACGTTTTTTCAAAGAAGTCATCAAGTGTAGAAAGCGTGCCGGCCTTTTTGGTTAATCTGCAGAACCTAGCGCAAAGCTCAAGGATTAGCAAAGGGAGTGAAAAGTGGGATAAGGGGGTTAAAATTTGGGCTGGTTTGAAAGAGGAGTTGGGCCCGAAATATGGGCTTTCGGGTGTGACTACTTTTATTTCTCAAAATGGCAATAAGACCACGGCCCATGAAACAATGGGTTGCAATTCTATCATAGGCCAACACACCCCAATGCCTCAAAGGGGTAATAAGAACAATAAGTCAAAGGGGCCCTCTTAGAAAAATATTTAGGGGAAATTGCACTTAACCCACCTGTAGTTTAAAATTTGTCACTTAACCCATATGAACTTTAATCTGTTAGCAGCCATTACCCACCTCTCCCATTGCCATTAGAAAAACACATTTATCTCAAAAACATAAAAGAAATCAGATCAAACACCTTTAAAAAAAAACAATTCTAAGGCCAAACCGTTCAACCCGTTCCATACATAATAGGAGAGCAATGAAGTCCAAGACACCACATTTCTCTCACCCATCTCATCAAAAACTCTCCTCCCATCTCCAACATTCTTAGTTTTCATGTACATATCAACAAGAGCAGTCCCAACACTAACATCATCCACAAACCCAGATTTTATACATTGACAATGCACCTGCTTGCCCACATTTTGATCAAACAAACATCCATAGATCTTCAACACACATGACATGGTCAACCCATCAACAGTTAAACTCATATGATGAAGACCCACAAAGATATTGAGAGCCTCTTGGTTACATGATGGCCCATTATTTGAAACTTCAATTTGTGCTCTCCTAAAATTTCTAGAGACCTAGAGTTTTTTGTTGCAATTTAAAAATTATAAATAAAATAATTAGATGGCCCAAACCCCAGATTTCTTGGCCTAGGCTTTCCTATCAAAGAAAATCCAAACACCTGGGTTTTAAAAATGACTCGAAAAGAAATTACTTGGCCTAGACTTTCTCATTGATGCAAATTCAAAAATCATCAAACCAAAAAGAAATTCAAACCAACCCAAAAAAATTTGAACCCACAAATCTATTAAACCCAGAAAATTCAAACGTACTTCAATTTCTTCAACTCTTTCAACCATATCTCCTCCAAATGAAATTGGGTTTTGTGTTTTTACTTCTTTAGTGGAAATGGAATCCCACTTAAGCCCTTTCACGTTGTAATCATAGCCCTAACCTTAGGAAAAAGAAGAACTTGAAGAAGAACATGAAGAGGAAGAAGAAGATAATTTACGATAACATTAACTCCACTTACCTTGCTTACGAATCCATTTTGTACGTTATCTATTGTTGTTGACTTGTTTCTCTATTTCTTTTGTTGGAGATGGGATATGAGATTTGTGAAATTTTAGTCTAGAAGATTTTAGGATAATTGGGGTTTTTTTATTTTATTTTATTTTTTATTTATGTGAAGAAGAAGAAGGAGAGAGACATAAAATATAATGAAAAAGACACATTTACCCCTATTTTAACAGTGGAAAGGGAGAGGTGGGTAACGATTGCTAACAGATTGAAGCTCGGGTGGGTTAAGTGACAACCTTTAAACCACAGGTAGGCACTATTAAAACGGGCCAAACCATAGGTAGGTAATGTGCAATTTCCCCAAATATTAAAGTAAGATGTAACTATGTAGGGAAGGAAAATAGGGATGTGGGGACTCGAGGCAAATTGCATAGGGAGAAAATAAAGGAGGATACGTCAATGGAAGTAGAAGCAAGCGATGTAGGAGTAAAAAGGAAGGAAAGAATACCTTTGGAGGATATTTCAGCTGATGAGGAAAGTGGAAAGAAACAAAAATTAGAAGGAGAAGTCATGGCTTTGGGGAAAATCATGGCAAAACACCTTGGATCGGCGTTGGCTGCAGACCAGCCACGTCGGGAGCAATGAGTGCTATATGTTAGAACTATCGGGGGCTTAGGAACCCCTGTACAGTGAAAGCACTCTAGAAGCTTGTTTTGGAGGAAGATCCCACCTTGGTTTTATTTATGGAAACCAAGTTTGTAGTGTCTAAAATGGCACGTATTAAGCGCAAACTAGAGCAGCAACAAGGTGTAGTAGTTCCTAGTGTTCGGCATTGAGGGGGTTTAGCACTTCTATGGAAAAGTTCTATGAAAGTGGATGTCCAAATCTATTCACCCTGCCATATTAATGCAATTATTACTAAAGAATAAAGCAATAAACAGTGGAGATTTACTGGTTTCTATGGCAACTCTGAAACGAATAAACAAGAGGAGTCTTGGAGACTGTTAGAAGAGCTAAGTATAAGGAGTGACCTACCATGGATCTGTATGGGAGATTTTAATGAGATAATGCATGGGAAGGAGAAGGAAGGTGGTAATATATGTCCAGAGTGGCAGATGAAGAACTTTAATGAAGTGGTCAATCGATGCAACCTGAGAGATATAGGTTACACAGGATCAGATTTCACCTGGAGCAGGAGACTAGGTGCCCGAGGATGGGTTAGAGAGAGATTGGACAAAGCCTTGGTGTCCATAAACTGGTCTGTTATGTTCCCAAATGTGAGCCTACATCATATAACAGCATCCACATTAGATCATTATATGTTGGTTTTGAAGGCTCACTGTGGCAAACAGCGGAGAACTCGACGGAAGAAACTATTCAAGTTTGAGTCCATGTGGTTGAGGGATAAGGGGTGCAAGGAGGTAGTGTTTGAAGCATGGGACAGGGCACTGAATATGGGGAGCCAACACCCGTTTTCTCAATGCATGGAGAAGTGTAGATAGTCTCTAACAGCGTGGAATAGGAATACTTTTGGCCTTGTGGGTCGAAAAATAGCAAGGCTTCAAAAAAAGCTTCAAGGTTTGGAAGGCTTGAAAAGTAGCAGTAACGTTATGGAGGAAATCCATGAAACAAAGTTGGAGCTGAATAGAATGCTCCTGATGGAGAAGGACATGTAGCAGCAAAGATCAAGAAATAGTTGGTTGAAGGCTGAGGATCGCAACACATCATTTTTTCATACCAAGGCTTCTAATAGACACCAACGCAACCTCATTACCAGGATTAAGCATTCAAGTAATGTTTGGCAAGAGGATGAGGAAATAATGGGCAGAACTTTTGTGGAATATTTCACACAGTTTTTCAAGTCATCCCAAGCTAATGTCAGTACAGAGCTAATTAAGGCCATTTAGGTTAAGGTGACGGATAGAATGAATACCTTACTCCTGTAGGATTTTCATGCTCATGACATAGAAAAAGCTTTGAAGCAAATGCACCCGTTGAAGGCACTAGGCCCGAACAGTATGCCTCCCATTTTTTACTAGCACTTTTGGTCTAATGTGAATTCTATTGTTATAAAAACTGTGTTAGACTTTCTTAACAATGGTGTAGCTCCCCTTAAGTTCCATGAAACACGCATCGTCCTTATCCCTAAAATGAAAAACCTAGAGAGAGTGACGGATTATAGGCCAATCAGCCTGTGCAACGTGGCCTACAAGCTTGCCTCCAAGGCAGTGGCAAACTGCCTTAAACTGGTCTTGCAGGATATTATATGCGAAAATCAGAGTGCCTTCAGTTCAGAAAGGCTCATCACAGACAATGTCCTAATGGCTCATGAATTAATGAATCACATCAACAGGAAGAAGAAGGGTAGAAATGAAGAGATGGCTCTGAAATTAGATATGTACAAGGCATATGACCGTGTGGAGTGGGGATGTCTACAACAAATCATGGTAAAACTAGGTTTTCATGAAAGGTGAATAGCCTAGTGATGAGGTGTGTCTCTTCAGTGACATATGCAATACGAATTAACGGTCAGCCATGCGATCACATTGTCCCGACACGAGGGCTAAGGCAAGGGGATCCGTTATCCCCCTACCTATTTCTCATTTGTGCCGAAGGACTATTAGCACTATTGCACAAGGCTGTCTAGAATATGACTCTCAAAGGTGTGGCTGCCTCGGTGAGGGGACCTACTATCTCCCATCTATTTTTTGCCAATGATAGTCTGATATTTAGAAGAGCCACGGCCACGGAGAGTGGGGAGATTCAGGGAGTGCTCCAAGTCTATGAAGAGTCCTCCGGTCAACAACTCAATAGAAGTAAGACCTCCTTCTTCTTTAGCCCTAACACTGACCATGACACAAAGGAAGCAATAAAAGCCATGTTTGGAGAACAAGTCATCAAGCCTCACAAATCCTATCTAGGATTGTCGTCGCTAGTAAGGAGATCTAAATGAAACATGTTCACATAGTTGAAGCAAAGAGTGACAAACAAGCTTATAGGGTGGAAGGAAAAATTACTGTCAAATGCTGGAAAGAAAGTATTGATTAAGACGGTAGCCTTGGTACTGCCATCCTACACGATGAGCTGTTTTAAGCTTTCTACTACTCTGTGCAAGGAGCTGACCAGAATGGTTAGGTATTTCTGGTGGGGTCAAGTAAAGGATGAAAAGAAATTAGCTTGGCTGAGTTGGGAGAAAATGTGCATGCCAAAGGAAATGGGCAACATAGGATTTAGGGATTTGCGATTATTTAACCTTGCTCTGTTGGCTAAACAGGGGGTGGCGACTCCAAACGAATTCCTCCTCATTGTTTTACCAGGTCTATAAGGCAAAATACTTCCCAAGCTGCTATTTTATGGAAGCCAGTATGGGGAGTCAGCCTTCATATGCATGGAGGAGCATCATGGCAGCCTAGCCACTGGTGGGATGTGGAATGCGGTGGCAGGTGGGAGACGATAAACTGATCAAGGTCTGGAAGGACAAATGGATCCCAAGCCTAAGTACAGACAAGGTCATTACACCAAGGAGAACACCGGGGCAAATACAGTGGGTTAATGACCTTATCGACAAAGAAAGTAAGGAATGGAAGAGGGACCTAGTCAACCAATGCTTTCTCCCACAGGATGCCGATACAATCCTAAGCATACCTTTGAGCGTCACCGGGGCAAAGGATAGAGTGATATGGGCCGAAAACAAGAACGGAAGATTCACTGTAAAAAGTGCGTACAGATTCGCACAAGAGGTCTAAGGGGACAAGCAAACGGCGGAAGGATTAAACCAGTCAACTATGAAATAGGCCTGGAGAAGACTATGGTAGATGAATGTTCCAAACAAAGTAAAGCACTTTGTATGGAAAGTGTGTAAGAACATCCTAGCAACGAAGGGAAATTTATGGCGGAGGAATATCACAAAGGATAACACATGTGAGGTATGCAAGAAGCAGGTGGAGTCCATAGGCCACTTATTTTAGTTCTATGACCATGCGAAAAAGGTGTGGTCCTCATGCAAGCTCTCCCTTTCGTTTGAGATTCATCCTTCACGGGACTATATGAATGTCATATGGCACTTACAAAAGTGGGAGGAGTCACGACTGGGATTATTGGAGTGGATGATCATGATTAGTTAGGGGATATGGAAAGATAGGAATGATATTCGACACATGGGTAGGCTTTGGAATGGACAGGCTGTGACAAGAAGCTTGCTTTGTTTGCTTGAGAAATTCCAGTTAGCGAACGAAAGACTAATGGCTAATGCAGAAAGGAACCACGTCCTAAAGTGGGCCCTATCACAAGCAGGATGCTATAAGGTGAATGTTGACGGAGTAGTGTTTTCTAAAAAAAAGCAAGCTGGTGTGGGAGTGGTTGTAAAGGATGGTGCAGGTCAGGTGATAGCTGCGCTAAGCAGGAAGCAATACTCCCCGCTGGGGCCATTGGAAATAGAGGCTAAGGCCATGGAGATAGGAGTCACTTTCGCAATGAACGTAGGGGTCGAGGACGTGACTTTTGAGGGTGACTCGCTGGAGATATGCAATGCTATCCACGGCCTTACTGTAGTTGCTCCTTCGATCCAGAATGTAGTCATAGGAATTCTAAAGTGTGCTCAAGATTTTTGCACCTTTGCTTTTTCCCACACCAAAAGACTAGGGAATACCCCGGCCCACGTACTGGCCCAACATGCAATTAACGTGGATGATTTTGTAGTATGGCTTGAGGAATGCCTTGGATGTATTGAACGTGCATGCATGCATGATGTACAATCCAATTCCAATTATGAATAAAATATTGTGAGCTTTTCCATTAAAAAAAATATATATATATATATATATAACTGTTACGCCCCAAACCCAAAGGGGTCCAAAGCATGAAAGACCGAACCTTCAAGAGTTATTGTAGTATTTTTTTTTTTCCCATTTGATAAAATAAATAAATATATTGATCCCTCCACAATACAATTCAGAGCTCTATAACACAGTTATAAGCAATACAAACTACAAATCATGTGTCTCCAAATACACTTAACAACGTTCCAAATAAAATAAACACAAAGTCATGATCCTCTCTAAGGTATGCAACCTCAACAAAAAATCTAGGCCTGCCACACCCAAGGCTATCCAACCTCTGATAGAATTGATTATGATCTCGTTGAACTTTGCAAGATTGAGTCATCAACCATTAATGGCCCAAGTCTCCCAATTTAATATGGCACTCCAACCACCACCAATAAATTAAGCTCTATTCCCGACGTGTAGCTAATTTATCTGAAAAACTGTTAGAGATTGGGATAAGCTAAACCCCAGTAAGTAGCATAATTAATGGGAGTGGGGGAAATACAAGTTTTATGATAATGAACAGTTTACAAAACCTGTTTTAGTTTGGGAAATTGCTAACTGAATACTGCAAGATCATTTTCAATAATAATGTAACAAGAATGATTAAATGATGAAACACAAAGTTTCTCAAAATAATACCATGAAGCCATATATTATAATCTATGAGCACCAACAATGTAATTTCCAAAGCCAGAATATCTAATATAAGGTAAATTATCACAAATATACCACACTACCACATAGACCGACCAAGGGATCCACCCATTCACAACTGGCATGATATTGTCCTTTCTGGCATGTGGACTCTTAGCCTCATAGATAGCAACCTTACCCATACCCTCAAGGTTTTTCTCTCCCTCCATGGGCAGTACAGAGAGCACGTCAAATAGGACATTTCTTGCATATGGTCTCTTGGCCCCATGGGCAGCAGCCTCACCCACACACAATCAAGGGACTTTTTTCCCCCATGGGCAGCAGGGAAGAACGCGTCATCCAAAGTGAAAAGGCACTGACTTAGATTTGATTCTATTGTCACAAAGACTACGGAAACCAAATCGGGTGATCACCGATAAATGACACATAGCATAGTGTTAAAACCATATAAAGCTCATAGGTATATATTTCCTTTCAAATACATAGTTTATAACAAGGTAGTTTTAGAAAAACCTGAAATAATCTAACTTCCACAAAATTTATAAGGTTTTCAACTTCATTCTTGTCAAAAAGATTTTCTATCAATTTCCCACATAACAAGACAAAATAAGTATCTTTAAGTTTTCTAATATACCATAAAATCCAAGATTTCCTTATCAAAGATTAAATAAAAGATGCTCATTTTTTCATATCAACAAATTCATGCATTCCCCAAATGCAACACCAAGTATGATGCATTTTCATATATAATCATACATATATTAAAGTTACAACACTATAGTTTTTAGGAAAATATAATTTCAATAGGTAGTTTCTAAAAGCGTGTCTAAACCAAAAACAACATTTATGCAACATGTTTGTTTTTCAAAAATCCCATTAAAAAGCTACTTTCCTCAGCAGTCCATTCCAAATTTACCTCAACCGGGCACCGCATTCAACCAATCAATTTACTAGTTCCATCACCAAGTACTTTAGAACCTGGAAACACAAGTATCAAGCCTATTAATAACAAGGCCTACAACAAAATTACGCTATCAAATTTGTCTCCATAAATCCGAGAATATTCCCTCAAAAATCAAACCTAAGACCCTAAAGCCTAGCTTGACCATTCCAAGACAAGTATCCCTTCCCAAACGGGAACCAAACAAGCATCCAAGAAACTTATAGTGCTAACACAACCAAAACATTTTAAATTCATTGCCACAATAATGTGCATCATAAGATAATATAGCATTCTCATGAATCTCTTTGGGTACTAAACAATATATATAAGCTAAAGATAAGATTAACCAAGGTTTGGGATTAATTCCACAATTTCTCAGCGTTTTAGTCCTGCTTTCAGATTTAGTACATAGTAGAGCAGCCATTTTGTAAAAAACTTTTGGTCATTGAAAAGTTATCCAATTAATTCAAAACTTTAAGGGAACATTCCTCTATATGTATACAATGTACCACAAAAAATTCAGACCAAAATGATTTTTTGTAATTTATTAAAAATCATGCATTGCACCTAACTCAAATCTGTCATGACAGCTTTAGAAAATTGCTAAAGTTGTAAGACTAGCCCAAATTATTTGAGAGTTCACTCACATTAAAACCACCAAATTTTAAAGCATATTAAGAACAAGGAATCAAACCCAAAATCTCATATAAACAACTTATCAAACACTAGGTATGCAAAAATAAAATAAAAGCACATGCTCACACTCCAATTTCAGAAATTCAAAGTTAACACTCTTTCAAAAAATAAACCTCAAACTTCCACAAAATCAACTCATACGATTTGCTCAAGGAAACCCAAGTTTTTAACCATGAAAAAACCCCAAATGATCATCATTTGTAAAAGCCCTTAACCATTTAACAAATAAATCCACCAAATCAAAAACTCATGTACTCAATCACATTTATACCACTCATGTAGTTTAGATTAGAAAGAAATCTTAGAAAAACTTGAAAAGCTACCAAACAATTAAGAGTTTTACCTTTAAAGCTTTGAGAGAATGGAGCGTATGGGGTTTCTAATGGAGTTCTCTGGTGAAATCCACCAAAAGTGGTGGTGAATGGCTGGTTTACCGGTGAGGGAGTGAGAGAAATAGAGGGAGTTGGAGTGTTTATGTGTGTGGGCTTCGGTGGCTGAGTGAGATAGGAAAATAGAGAAATAGAGAGAAGGGGCATACGTATGGCAATGAGAGAAAGGAGGTGTGTTGATGGGAGCATTATGAACCATTTGTTCCAAAATATCTTGGGATCAAAATTACAACTTTACCCTTAAAATTTCTCCCATATTTAAATTGGCCCATTCAAAAATTAGCTAAATACTATCACATGTCCAAAATTCAAAAACTCCTCCATAAAATAGTTAACCACACTGATTAAAAAAGTCCAATTTAGATATTATTCTTATTGAAAAAATTGCTTTAAAAATATATTTGGGGTGTTACATGTATCATCTCCCTCCCTCTTCTTGCACTTTCCTCATGCTCTTGTAATGGCACGTGAAAATGCAAGTGCAACGACTATGATAGCATGTGTAAAATCGTCAACAACTGTGAGGGCCAACAGATTTGCATCAACGGCAAGTGCAACGTCTACGATGGCCCATGCAAAACCCTTAACAATTACGAGGGCCAACTGATTTGCATCAACAACAAGTGTAACGACTGCGATGGCACATACAAAACTACAACAACTGTAAGGGCCAATTGATTTACATCAACGACAAAAGCTACGATTGCAATAGCACATGTAAAACTGTCAACAACTACTAGGGACAGCTAATTTGCATCAATGGCAAGTACAATGACTACAATCGCCTATGCAAAACTATCAATAATTGCGGGGCCAGCTGATTTGCATCAATGATAAGTGCAACAACTATGATGGCATGTGCAAACCCGTCAACAACTACAAGGGCCAGCTGATTTGTACCAACGACAAGTGCAACGATTGTGATGACACGTGCAAAATCGTCAGCAACTATAAGGGCCAGCTGATTTGCATCAACGTCAAGTGCAATGACTGCAATGGCCTATGCAAAACCGTCAACAACTGTAAGGACCAGCTGATTTACATCAACAACAAGTGCAACAACTGCAATGGCCCATGCAAAACCATCAACTACTGCGAGGGCCAAGTGATTTGGATCAACAACAAGTGCAACGACTCCAATGGCTCGTGCAAAACTGTCAACAACTGCAAGGGCTAGGTGATTTTCACCAACAGTAAGTGCAATGACTGCAATGGCCCGTGCAACAACGTCAACAGCTGCAAGGGCCAAGTTATTTGCATCAACAACAAGTGCAACGATTTCAATGGCCCATGCAAAACTGTTAACAACTACAAGGGTCAGGTAATTTGCATTAACATCAAGTGCAACGACTACAATGGCCTATGTAAAAATATTAACAACTACAAGGGTCAGGTGATTTGCATCAACAGCAAGTGCAACGAATACAATGGCCTGTGCAAAATCGTCAATAACTATGAGGGTTAGGTGATTTGCATCAACAACAAGTGCAACGACTAAAATGGTCCATGCAACACCGTCAACAACTGCGAGGGCTAGGTGATTTGCATTAAAATCAACTACAATGACTACAATGGCCTATGCAAAACCATCAACAACTGTGAGGGCCAGGTGACTGCAATGGCCTATGCAAAACTATTAACAATTGCGAGGGCTAGGTGATTTGCATCAATAGCAAGTGCAATGACTGCAATGGCCAAGGGCGGAGCCACATAGTCCCTTTAGGGGGAGGCGTGGCCCCTGTAAAAGAAAAAAAATCCATTAAAGTATATAGGAAAATTAATTGGGCCCCCCCAATGATAAACATCTGAGCCCCTCATATTTCCATTATTCTCCCAGCTTTAGTTTTAGGCCTTTTTGTACTCCAAATAAAACAAAAACCTGACCCACCTTACATTTAAATACTCAAAATTCCAAACACTTCACAACAAAATTTCATTTTATCAATCTCAAAAAACCCACTGTGAAACTCATTCTCAATCTCAAAAAACCCACCCCACGGATTCCCTTTACTTCTTATTCTTTTTTTTTTTTTTTTTTGTGGTCTTCTGCAGTGCACTTTCACTTCCCACTGGTACCGCTACCAACCCCCAAAACTCAGCATTAGTCCTTACAGTACCCAAAA
>NW_027070446.1:118505-123335 GCF_002906115.3 Quercus suber
TAAAATTTTTAACATGCAAATGAAGTACTTTACAGCTAATGGATGTATAACAAAAGGTATCAATAAAACTTAATAAATATGTATTAAAATTAAGAAAAAAATTACACTTTTTACCTACCTTTGATTAAAAGCGATTATATAATAAAAATTGATCTATCTTGTCTTAATCTTCTAATCATAGTTTATAAGAAAAATGTGGATTTATTTGACTTTTTGGTTGAATCATGAGAGAACTAGGTCATTTTAGTCTTAATTAATTTTAATATTCTAATTGATTAGTAAGTTAAGATTGGAATAAAATTGTGGGTCATGAACCGTTATAAAAGAAAGTTTAGTGATACAACTTTTAGAAGACCGTGAATTTCAAATGCTAAAAATAATCTTCACACAGTACTACATACAGTAGACACATATATAACTAAAAAAATTCAGAATATACCTACATTGTTGAAAAAATTCACGGGCATTGAGGAGGCCATGGCTCACCTGACTCCCCTAATGGCTTCACTACTAAATAAACATAATACAAATTTTGGTTAAAATATTTGAGATCTTAATTCATCAACAATGTGACAAGTGGTGCAATAAGGTCGCAACACATACAAAGGGAAAAAAAAAGAGAGAGAGAGAGAGAGAGAGAGAAAAAAAAAAAAAAAAAACATGAAGAAAACGTGCAAAACATAACACATGGCATTATTCAAGTTTGGAACAACACCTAAAAGTGGCTTCGTAGTTATTTATATGAGTTTCAAGTAGTGCATGGAAGGATGACAAGTGGCATTGAGGTATGATGAACGAGTGCCACGTGAAAAAAATAATTGTTGATAATCAATCGCTAGAAACGTTAAGTGTAAATAGAGGATTCATTTTCCAAGAAAGAGCACAACTCTTCACTCACAAACAACTTAAACAAAGAATTATCTTTTGTTATTGTATGTTCTTATAGTTCGTATGATCTTTATAAAGTGTTCATGCAAGTAAGTAGATATTAGTTATTTTCTACAATTACAAGTAATCTAGATATTAGTTATTTAGATAATTTCGTTGTGTACTTAAACTCTCCTACAATTAAATAATCTCATTGTGTACATAGATATTAGTTATTTTCTTTCCATTGATGATTGTTACTAGCATTCTTTCTAATGGTCGAAATAAGACAATTCACATGGATAGATAGAGAGTCCTCTTACAATTCTCTTATGTCAGTTAAGAGACGAAGTCAAATTATCAAAATAAGACCCTGAGATAGGCCATTAATATGCCTTCATTCAAACCGATAATGACAAAATTAAAATCATATTGAACAACAGAACATAACAATCTATCCTCCAATTTCCAAACTCATTAAAATTTGTCTTTTGTAAATTTACAAAGTGTCATTTAACCCGTGCCACTTGCCACCTAAATAGCTGATTTAGGGAAATTGATTTTCTCACGTGTCTTTTAAACTTTTTATTTGGACTTGGTGTTGTGTTGTTGGATCTCTTCAATACTGCTAAATGCCCATGCATCAGGGTAACTGATTTCTGGAATTTGCACTCAAAATCCAGACTGGCATGGCAAGAGAAATTTTAATGTAAAGGAATGGTAGATAAAGATTTGTATTGAATTGATATGATATGATATGGAATTGTCGTTGGCAAGAAACCATTTTTAATATATTTTCTTGGTCTCTAAATTCAAACCAAGATGATCAATAAATCTGTTCAACTCCAGTTAGCCCTGCTTCCAAAATTTCAAAGCAAATAGAGGAGCAGGTGAAACACCTAAGAAATGGAACAAAATGAACCATTTTTTTTCATTTCGTTCATACTACAAGCAAAATGATGATATCGTTATTATTTATTTCAAATATTTTCTCGATCCTAGGATTAAGAAAATAAAATAATATGGGAGTAAGAACAAGATTTTCCTAATTTCCACTGGTCTCCTTGAGACTAAGATCACGAGGAAAAAAAACAAAAAACAAAACCTCCCAATGACAAATTTCAGGGTTAATCATCCAGCAATTGATAAATTAATAAGAATTTTGGTATATACAATGAAATGTAACTATCATTTTTTAACTTTCATATTGATAAAAAGTATAAACCATGCTCTGCCAAACTTGCTATTTTTCACTTTACCCCATATGAATTGCATCCCTCTTCTTTGAAAGAGGTGACAAGGTGAGGACAAGTTTTGCTTGCCGTGTCCTATCTCACCTCGTCTCATCTCACCCCATCTTAAATGTGTATTTAGATATCTTTTATTTAATATATATATATATATATTTAAATGATTTAATTTTTTTTATATATTCTATTATCATCTTAAAACACGTCTTTCTCTCTCTTTTGGCACTCTCACTATTGCCCTTCTCTTTTTCTCTTTTATTTGGACCTGACTAATTTTGAAAGTTAAAATTGCCTTGTTAGGGATGGCAATATACTCCTAAGCCTAAGCCATCCCACCCCTCTTACATTTGTTGTGTAATGCAAGTTTTCCCTATTTTAAAGAGGAGATGAGATAGGGATANAAAAAAAAAAAAAAAAGTCCACACAGTTATTAATTATAATGTGTCCTTTCAATTCGAAGTATATTCGATTAAATTACGACTCACTGGCTTTATTGCTAATCATTGATGGCTTCATTTTTTTTGTGGCTGAATTTAATCTTTGACGGCTTACCAGGTATTAAATTGATACAATGTATTTATGCTGCTAAAGTTCTACCAGACAGAAAGAGACAATACTAACATTAATTTGCTTAAGATAAGATTGGTATACCATCCATTAGGTAAACACTCATTAGACAAACATATATATATATATATATAACAAATTAGAACTTCCATTATGGTCTGTTTGAGATATTCATTTTAAAGTATTTGTGGATTGGTTGACCACAGAAAAAGTTCTTTAATTTGCACAAATATGTAAAGCAAATTCAGCTTAAGAGAGGGGAAAAGAATAAACTTTAAAGGCATAAACAATATTAGAGGAAATCTTGTTTATGAAGGAAAGGGAAGGCATATGATTGTTTGTGAAAAAAATAAGAACAGTGGAATCAGGCATATAGTTGTTTATGAAGGGAAAGGAAATATGAACTATCTTTGTTGTATATTTAGTGCCAAAAGTTTGGTGAGCCTAAGACCTTAATAGCTGGCACCTATAATAACGGGAAAATGACTTGAAGTAGGACATTAACAAGTGTGGACTTTTTCATCGCCTAGGTATGGTAGCCATGATTTGAATTACATTATCGGTCAGCATGGCAGGGAGATCTAGATGACGTCTTTTTCAAGCATGGTTCTTATGATTGTAGTAGATTCACAGCTGTGTTTCATACTTTTATTTATTATTATTAGTTTTTGATAAAATAAAAATGCGGTTAGCTAAGTTAAGCCCAAAGGCGAGTTAAAATTTGTGAGCCAACCTTTATAGATGCCTACTAATAAAAAACTGCTAGCAGCGAGAATCGAACCTAAATAGATTAGACAAAATGCTACAACCTTACCAATTGAACCATCTCCTATTAGCTTTCATACTTTTATCATGCACAAACAAATTAAATATGATGGGCAACATATAAAAGAAACTATTGTTTGTACTATTTTAATTTTGTTTGGTTGAATGTATGGACTTTTCTTCTGTACAATCTAGCTCCACTATGGACAGCTTCTTCTAGGTTTAATTCCAAGCATCTACAGAACATTTTTTTTTCTTCTAATTTTGTTAAGGTGATAGATTGTGATTAGTGTAACGATTATTTTTATATGAGATTATTGGTACCTCATTAATTATACACCAATCACAATATACCATTTCAACTGTTGTGAAAAAAATTAATAAATTTTTTTGTGTCACTAAACTTATTGTACATTTTATTAAGACTGTCATCATAAATTGCTTAAATTGGTTACTTTAGTTTTCCTGCGCAGGAAGAGAATATTTTGTCAATTGGATTGATCTATATAGGACAATGTCAGAATATTTTCACTTCCCTATTGTGCCATTGTCCTACATTTTCTCACTCCTAAATCATGGGAAAATGTTAAATGTACACTCGAATCTTTTTCCTCCATTGCCTAGCTGGCTAGGTTTCATTTTCAATACACCTGGCTTTCAGGTTATTTTCATCAGTTAACGAGCTCAAATTTATACATTTTATTAACATACATTTTTATGAGAAAAGCAATTTTTTAAAGCAACATTTTTTCTTGGATGAAAGCCAAAGCAGCACATCCAACATATTTTAAATGCCAATTGCATCTCTTTCTTCCGATTTGGACATGGAAAAAAATATTTCATTTTGGTCAATGAAATTTTTTAGTAAAAATCAAGTAAATATAGTTTTCTATAAATAAATATTAATTGTTACATAAAGGTGGGATGACAAATTGCTCTATAATCTTCAATTTAATAACTTTACTCAAATATCAAGTAAAAAAATAGAAACCATGCAAATTGCGAATTGGGATTTCTTTTGATTTAGGATTAAAGGCTGAATCAATCATAAAATAGTCCTCACTAATTTTTTTTAAATTCTCTAGGAATTGTGGGTGGCGAAAAGAGGCAGTAAGTTTTGTTTTAGGGTGAAATGGCTGGGTGTGGTTGGGGCCTTGGTTCTAAATTGGTTGGCGGTGCGGTGCGGGCTCACGAGAATCTAACTCGAATCCAAAAAAAAAAGTTGGAGAGACTCAAAATATGAGACACCTAATCCTTGGGGCCCACGTTTGAGTAGGCCCACAAAGAACTCCCACTTTGTCACCAAGTGCATTGGTCTAACTTCCAAGCCAGCTCACAACCCCCCCCCCCCCCCCCCCCCCCCCCCCCCCCCCCCCCCCCC
>NW_027070446.1:129340-150049 GCF_002906115.3 Quercus suber
CTGAGTTTGTGTACACCTCCATGCTCGACAACCCGAGTCACCCTTACTTTTACAGCGTTGGACTCAAGGGAATCTCCGTGGGAAAGAGGAATGTTGCGGCACCGGAGATTGTGAAACGGCTTGACCGGAGTGGGAACGGCGGGACGGTGGTGGACTCGGGGACAACGTTCACGATGTTGCCGGCGAGTCTTTACAACTCGGTGGTGGCTGAGTTCGACCGGCGAGTCGGCCGAGTCCACGAGAGAGCGAGTGAGGTGGAGGACAAGACGGGACTCAGGCCGTGTTATTATTACGATGGCAAGGTTGTGAATGTGCCTGCCGTGGTTTTACACTTCGTTGGGAACGGATCTAGTGTGGCGCTACCTAGGAGAAACTATTTCTACGAGTTTTTGGACGGTGATAAGAAGAAGAACGTTGGGTGTTTGATGTTGATGAACGGTGGAGATGACGAGGAGTTGAGTGGTGGGCCCGGGGCTATTCTTGGAAATTACCAGCAACAAGGGTTTGAGGTTGTTTATGATTTGGAAAAAAAGAGAGTTGGGTTTGCGAGGAGACAGTGCTCATCGCTCTGGGATAAGCTGAACCAGAACCAAAACTAACGTAGGTGGCAAGGTTTTGATGAACGGCTGTGATCTACTGCGAGACTTGGTTGACTTTTTGAGGAAAGTCTGAGGAGCCTGGACTTGATATTTTGAATTTGAAGATTTGACCACAGCTGGGGACTCTGTAAATGCACTGGGGTAGTTAATAAATGTGGGGGTGGGGTTTTAAGAGTTTTGCACTTCATTTGTTGCTTCTTGCATGTCAATTAAGATTGTATAAATTTGTTCATAGAAAGCCATGCCTATGGGATTGGGATGCTTGAAGCAACAAATGAAGTGTGGACAGCTAAAAGATCTGTAAATTTTTTTTAGAAAATTTTGTCATAATGACATTTAATGTGTTTATTTGTAAGTTACACACTGTTAACGGTGCTTTAAATTAATGTGGAGCAGTGTTGTCTTAAAAGTTCATGTTTTGATTGACCAATGACCTGTTAGCGTTTGGACTGAATTTATGCATAGCATCTCCGAGGACATTGCAAGTTGCAACCCAACCATAATGTGGTCTTTCAGGTATGGCCCAGGAGAAAAAAGAAAAGAGTAAAGAAGATGGTGAAATGGTATAAAGGCATTTGACCTTTAAACAATCTATGATAGGAGGAATTAAGATGGGGCTGTAAATAAGTATCAAAGGGCTTGTGTAGTATTTATATTTAAATAACAGTTTTTTAAAAAAAATTTTAAAAATATGTATAGATAAAAAAATATATAAAAATATGTGTAATATTGTTTAAAAATTGAAAACATGCATTTGAACTCGCATATCAAACATTTGAACTCACGTACCAAACGAAAATGTTTGAGAAAACCTTTTTTTTTTTTTTTCACCAGCTTGTCATGATATATTTATGCACAATTGTCAAAACGTGGCGTAGATGTCAAAACATTGTATAAATATCTGTCGGTAAGTTTAGACTTATTTGAATTTTACAAACTTTGAGATTTTTAATTTTATACTTTAAAGTTTGGTTTTATTAGCAAAAACAAACCATCGGTTAGTTTTGGCTGTTAAATGACATGTCATCATGTTGACATGTTATTTTTTTTTTTTGAAAAATTACACTTTACCTACTTGTAATTTGTTCGAAAAATACTTTATCCACTTGTGATTTAAAAATTGACATTTTACTTATTTGAGTTTAGCTCCATTTGTCTCCTGTTACCCATTTTAATTAAAAACATGAGTAAATTTGTATTTTTGTTACCCTTTTATACCTTTCTTTTTAAAAAAAAAAAAAAAAAAAAAAAAAAAAAAAAAAAAAAATTAAAAAATTAAGAGAAAAAAAGAGCTGAGTTTTGTAAAAATTAAAACTTAATTTTTGCATCTACTTTTTATGTATCAACTTTTAGATCTTCTATTTTAACATATTAAAAATTAAAATTATGCATTTCCTCACCTGAACCAGAGAATGGAAAGATGGTGTCTGCTATAATGTTCAAACCTGGTGTCTGTTTTACCAGAGATTAAAAATTCAGTAGATTTTTTTTATAAAAAAAAATAGTAAAACAAAAAGCTAAAATCGTTAGTAAAGCTAAAATCGTTAGTGGTGGCACTGATAATACCAATTGGGAGAGTGAAGAAAACGGCAAAGGCACAAGCTGGAACTACACCCCACCAAGGCAATTGAAGTGACTCGTTGTAATACTCGCACGCAAACATTATAAGACCAATGTTATGACAAGGATGACAAGAAACCATCACATAGGAATTTTTTTATACTTCTTCAGAGCATTCGCAGCAGTGAAGCTAAAAATTTAGTTTTTTAGATTTTTAGCTCCACCAAAAATTACTTTATCTATTATACCTACACAACTGCTACAGCAGTGAATCTATTTTAACTATCAACACAATAAAATAATATACCCCTACAATAAAATAATATATCTCACAACCCAAAAAAACATCCCAGCACCAACCACAACCTCCTCTACAATCAACCACAGCCACAGCCACAGCCACCACTACCACCACCACCACCAACACAGACACAATCAAACCCACAAACAAAATAAATCCCCAAACAACCATCATAGTCACCAATCCACCACCACAGCCACCAAGCCCACAGGGAAAAAAAAAAAATCAAACACCATACCACCAAACCATAGCCACAATAACCACCATCGCCACCACCACAGCCATCAAACCCACAGAAGAAAAAAAAAATCAAACATCATTCCACCACCATAGCCAGTGGATCGACGGCATGGATTGATGTGGATCGAATGGCGTGGATCGATGTGGATCAACGGCGTGGGTCTGGCGGTGAGGATCGACGGTGGTGTGGGTTTGGGTTTGGCGGCGAGGTTCGACGGTGGCGTGGGTCGGCAGTGTGGGCTTGGGCTGGCAGCGGAGAGAGAGAGAGAGAGAGAGAGAGAGAGAAGGTTAATATTTTAATCAAGTAAGGATTAAATTTTTTTTTTTTTTAGCTCTCATGAATAGTGCACATTTATAAATAGATGTGCACTGTAGCAATGGAGCTAAAATTTTTAGATTTAACTCCACTACTGCAGCAAGACTTTTGTGTTTGTGGAGCTAAATTTTAGCAATATAGTATTATACATCCACTGCTGTGAATGCTCTAAGCGTGGTATGTATATCAATTTTTGTTTTCCCTCCAAATGCGCTTTTGTTTTGCTTCCATAGGCCTCTGTATGTGACAAGTGAAAATGAACTTCGCTTCTAGAAAACTTTTACGTGGGTCTGGCGGCGAGGATCGACGGTGGTGTGGGTCTGGGTCTGGCGGCGAGGTTCGACGGTGGCGTGGGTCAGCAGTGTGGGCTTGGGCTGGCAGCGGTGAGAGAGAGAGAGAGAGAGAGAGAGAGAGAGAGAGAGAAGGTTAATATTTTAATCAGGTAAGGATTAAAATATTTTTTTTTTTTAGCTCTCATGAACAGTGCACATTTATAAATAGATGTGCATCGTAGCAATGGAGTTAAAATTTTTAGATTTAACTCCACTACTGCAGCAAGACTTTTGTGTTTGTGGAGCTAAATTTTAGCAATATAGCATTATACCTCCACTGCTGTGAATGCTCTAAGCGTGGTATGTATGTCAATTTTTGTTTTCCCTCCAAATGCGCTTTTGTTTTGCTTCCATAGGCCTCTGTATGTGACAGGTGAAAATGAACTTCGCTTCTGGAAAACTTTTACTCGAGCTTATATTATCAAAAACTGGCATTTTGAACCAAATAAAATTTATTTTATAGAGACTAATGATATCCAGAGGAATTTAAAGAAGGGAAATCCAGTGATTTGAAAATAGCAAAACATCTGTAGCTAGCAGCAGGATGATTAACAAAAGTTGGAACAACAATTAATTTACCATTACCGCAAACTTGCGGCAGTCAATATTTAAGAAAAAAAAAAAGGATCAAAGAGAACAGAGAACAAGCAGAAATGAACACATTTTTTTCCTTACTAAAGAAGCATAAGAAATTTAAGAATGAAAAAGGAAGTGTATTCTGTTGCTAAAACGTGTGATCCTTTTTTCTTTTTTCTTTTTTCTTTTTTTTTTTCCATTCTCTGGTTCAGGTGAGGAAACACATAATTTCAATTTTTAATATGTTAAAATAGAAGGCCTAAAAGTTGATACATGAAAAGAAGATGTAAAAGTTAGGTTTTAGATTTTCTTTTCCCTTGATTTTTCAAGGTTTTTTTTTTTTTTTTTTTTAGAGGAGAGAGACATAATAGGGTAACAAAAATACAAATTTACCCTATTTTCAATAGAGATGGGTGACAGGAGACAAACAGAGCTAATCTCAAGTGAATAAAGTGCCAATTTTTAAATCACAAGTGAGAAAATTGTAATTTTCCCTTTTTTTTTTTTTTTTTTGCTCAGCTTAGCCTGACGTTTCACTCAAAACTCAACACAAATTCCAATAATTTACACGACGACATTTCAATCAAATGGAAAAGACAACTCACAAACCAACGACACCATTTCACCCAAATTGAACGTATTCCCAAATCTCAAACCCATGAACCCCAAAACTGATAGTAGATCCCACGAACCCATCTTGCTCAATGCCAATCTCGAACCCATCAGCTTGACTACCGGCGAAGGTGGCGGCAACGCTAAAGGTGAGTTCATCTTCTCTTTCTTGAGTTCATCTTCTCTTTCTTTGCAACCATCTCTCTCGTTTGCTTTTTTATCTTTCTCTCTTTATCAAATTTGACTATTGGAACTCTCTAGGTGTGTGTCATTTAAATTCTTTTGCTTCTCTATTGGAAACAAACTTCACTAAAAACACACACAACCATAGAGTTCCAACATGTCCATGGCAGCTCCATCATAGGCAAAGGTAGCATTGATGGCATTAGCAAAAGAACCAAACCAGAGCCTTTTAACACTATTAGGCTAGTGAATTTCAAGAACAAAGTTTATCTCAAAACTAGTTTAAAGAGAAACTCTTCAAACTTCTCATATATTTCTATTTTGAATGTGAATTTTGAAAATCTAACCATTGAATTTCATGTTCCTTATGTTCTTAACATGCATATCAAATTTCGTTCAAATCAAATATTAGTTACTATTTGATCAATTAACGTATTTTTTATATACAACTTTAGATTACAAAAACTTGAAATTATAACATTTATTTGATGACATAACAATTAATCTTTGATTTTCTTGAAATTTTGTAAGCATTAAGGATGTAATAAGAACATATAATCTAACGATTAGATTTTTAAAATTCACACTCAATATATATATATATATATATATGATAAGTTTGTAGGATTTCTCTTCAAACTAGTTTGGAGAGAAACTTTGTTCGAATTTCAGCGACCCATTTATTTAAGTTCTCAAGTCCACCCTTCCCTTTTATTTAACCTTTCTTGGACCCTTTGGCTTGGGATTGGTGTTTGATTANCTCAAACTCAACACAAATTCCAATAATTTACACGACGACATTTCAATCAAATGGAAAAGACAACTCACAAACCAACGACACCATTTCACCCAAATTGAACGTATTCCCAAATCTCAAACCCATGAACCCAAAACTGATAGTAGATCCACGAACCCATCTTGCTCATGCCAATCTCGAACCCATCAGCTTGACTACCGGCGAAGGTGGCGGCAACGCTAAAGGTGAGTTCATCTTCTCTTTCTTGAGTTCATCTTCTCTTTCTTTGCAACCATCTCTCTCGTTTGCTTTTTTATCTTTCTCTCTTTATCAAATTTGACTATTGGAACTCTCTAGGTGTGTGTCATTTAAATTCTTTTGCTTCTCTATTGGAAACAAACTTCACTAAAAACACACACAACCATAGAGTTCCAACATGTCCATGGCAGCTCCATCATAGGCAAAGGTAGCATTGATGGCATTAGCAAAAGAACCAAACCAGAGCCTTTTAACACTATTAGGCTAGTGAATTTCAAGAACAAAGTTTATCTCAAAACTAGTTTAAAGAGAAACTCTTCAAACTTCTCATATATTTCTATTTTGAATGTGAATTTTGAAAATCTAACCATTGAATTTCATGTTCTTATGTTCTTAACATGCATATCAAATTTCGTTCAAATCAAATATTAGTTACTATTTGATCAATTAACGTATTTTTTATATACAACTTTAGATTACAAAAACTTGAAATTATAACATTTATTTGATGACATAACAATTAATCTTTGATTTTCTTGAAATTTTGTAAGCATTAAGGATGTAATAAGAACATATAATCTAACGATTAGATTTTAAAATTCACACTCAATATATATATATATATATATATGATAAGTTTGTAGGATTTCTCTTCAAACTAGTTTGGAGAGAAACTTTGTTCGAATTTCAGCGACCCATTTATTTAAGTTCTCAAGTCCACCCTTCCTTTTATTTAACCTTTCTTGGACCCTTTGGCTTGGGATTGGTGTTTGATTATCTCACCATTAATGGTGTCATTACCATTAAGTTACTTCCACTTGCCAGGGTTTCAGCCACTTGGCTCTTAATAATCTGTCTCTCCGGGGTATACGACGACTCTTTTGCCACCTGAGGCGTTAATTTACCTACTAAAATATCGCCCATTTCGACCCAAGACCCCAGCATCACAATTCCATTTTTGTCTAAATTTCGAAGTAGGTAGGCTTTGAGATGCGGTATTTCATTAGTGATTCTTTCAGGGCCGTAGCTTGTCACATGAGTCTGAATTTCATATTCCGTATGTGAAAAGAAGTATAAATATCTCCATATACTAGACGCTCGCTAATGAGTACCGCATCTTCAGAATTGTAACCCTCCCATGGCCCAAGCACTTATTTGTTGAGGAGAAACTGATCCAATTCGGAGTTGTTGATGTTTATACGATCGATCATAGAAGAAAAATTCGGATTCATTCCGATGGGTTCAGTATTACCTAGTTGCAGCGGATCACAACAAGAATTCATAGGATCGTGGGTTAGAGATTTGGGAATACATTCAATTTTGGTGAACGGTGTTGTGGTCTTGTGAGCTATGTTTTCCATTTGGTTGAAAATGTGTCGTGTAAATTACTAGAATTTGTGTCATGAGTTTTGGGCGAATTTCATTTGCCCACAACCTCAATGACGCCTTTTTCAAGATCAACGTTGATTGGGTTGTTTTTAGTACATAGAAGGAAGTGGGTGTGGGTGTTCTTATAAGAGACAAAGAAGGTAGGTTGGTAGTTGTGTTGAGTAAAAAGATCTAAGCCCCACTTAATGCTCTTTAAGCCGTAGCAAAAGTTTTTGAAGCTGGCTTTCAATTTGCAAGAGATGTGGGTATGCATGAGTTCATAATCAAGGCTGATTCTTCGATTATATCTTAGGCTTTAAGCGAACAATCCCCACTTCCCACCTCCTCTTTAGTGCCCCGATTATCTATGGTATGATAATTATCTAGGCTTTTGTTGAGTTGATATTTTCCATGGTTGTAGGTAAGGTAATAGACTTGTTCATTTGTTAGCTAAACAACTCTTAGGCATTTAATAATATCTCTACTTAAATTGAAGAGAGTCCTTGTTTCTTAGAATTTTTTAGAACAAGCTCTTTTCCATTATGTAATTTTCGCTTTTCATTCCCGATAAAATTCATGGTTTTGACTCTTGAGGTCTTCTCATAAACCATAAAATAAAAAGTAATATGGATATAGTGATCCCATGTTTTATGTACCTAAAAACAAGTCTTCGGCTGAATATTGTAGAAAACGAAGTTTATTTATGATATGGGTATTGTTCAAATTTATTTGGGAAAATGAGAAGAGAAACGATTTCGGCAGCACCATTACTGAAATTTTGAAAAAGTAGGAGAGAGAAGAAAGAATGATGTGACGGAAGTGGGAGAGAGATAAAGGAATTTTGGCAATGGTATTACAAAATATGTGCCCAAAAAGCCTGGAGACTGACTTGACTGAAATTATAATATAAAAAAAAAAAAAAAAAAAAAAAGATCGTGGCAATTGAATTGCTAAAATTGGAGGATTAAAAAAAAATAGAAAATTGAATTTTTGGCGAGAGTAATGCTACAATTACAAATTATTTTATAATATTTTACAAATTGTTGTTATGACTAACTTCTTACTGGTTCTCATTAGGACCACCAATAAAGTTGTTTTTTTATTTATCATAGTCACCACCACATCAGTAGTTTGTGAAAGTTTTTGTAAAAAAAATTTATCTCTAGTATTTTGTCGAAAGTGGACGATTACACCCAAAAAAAAAAAATCAATTGTGACAATTGAATTGCCAAAATTGGAAGTAAAAAAAAAAAAACAACACTGAATTGTGGAAGAGTAATGCTACGGCCACACTGCCACGATTCATTTTGTTTTATCCTCCAAAAGTGTGGCGGTAGCATTAATCTTGCCACAATCCAATTTTTTTTTTTTTAATCCTCCGCTTTTGGCAAAATGCTAGAAATGCAAACTTTTTTATAAAACTTTTACAACTATTGATGTGGGAGTGATTATTGGTAAATAAAAAAATGTTGTTATTGGTAGGTCCTGATGAGAACTAGTAAGAAGTTGGCTATAATAATAGTTTATAAAAATATGGTAAAATAGTTTGTGCTGTAGCATTACTCTTGCCATAGTTTATTTTTTTTTTTTTTTTTTTTTTTTTTTTCCTTTTTTATAATCCTACAATTTCAGCAATTCAATTGCCACAATTCATTTTTTTTTTTTTTTAATTTCGGTCAAGTTAGACTCCAATTTCGGGTAGGTCAGGTGGGTTTTTTTGGGCACATATTTGCAATACCTGCCGAAATTCTTTTTCTCTCTCCCACTTCCGTCACATAATTTCTCTCCACATTAATGTGGCTAGGGAATTAGTTGTAAGTATTTAATGCGGTGATAGCAGTTTTCTCCTAATAATTTCTCAACTTCCTTTGTCCTATTCCCTCTTGATACTTATCATTACCAGTAAAATTGTCTGGTGTGTTGTTCTTGATGGCATGTCAAATCTTTGACCTCTACTCTGTTTAGCCAAAGAGGCATTTCTCCTCGGACTTCTTTCCCCACCTTTATGACCAGAATCCTTCCATAACTTACTGATTTGTATGTCTTCCGTTAATGTCTAACTGTTCTTGAATGGCTAAATGTCCTTAGATAAGGCCCATGACCCAATATATATTCCTGGCCCTTCATCCCTCAATAGCCCCTCGAAATTCCACTCCTCAGAAAAAAAAAAAGGAATTTTGATATTCCAAAAATTACTCTACTCTGCTCTTACGTCACCTCTTTCTATGCAAGTGTCTTTTCAACTATCCAAAAGCTTGCTCTTGATGTTTCGACATCCTGGATGTGTTTGCATTTAATTCTTACAGCAACATGCTCCCGACGTTCTATGGTGTGATGAAGATCCTATGGTGGAGAATTTTACGGGAACTTGGTTGGAATTGTCTCGCTCACTTTTTCCCTTTGTATATATAGGGCTTAAAGTTACCAGTTTTTTTAATTTTTTCATCTCCAACACTCAAGAACTAGTCTGAAAAGCTCTCTTTAATTTTATTATTATTATTATTATTATTATTTTACTTACGGTTATAATTGCTTTCTCTAATCATTGCATTTTTTTCCTTTACAGGTTGTTCAATCTACGCACATGGCCGAGGAGCTGGTGATCAAATCCCATCAGCAAATGAATAAGGAGGAAGGTAAGAGGATAGCTGCTGTGGAAGCCCAAGAAGAGGATCCAAGAACTTAACAATCAATTGACCGAGGCTAATAAGGAGAGGAAGAGTGTCGAGGCTGCTTTGCACGAGGCCGAGAAGCAGGTAGAAACTCAATGCAAACAGCTCCGCCAGACTAAGGATCAGTTATCTGCAACTAAGATGTAGATTGAGACCTTGAAGAAGAAATTGGAAGAGGTGGAGAAGGTTATAGAGAAAGCCGAGCAGGATGGCTATGATATTAAAGTGGCAGAGACTGAGGAATCCTTTAGGGTTGAAGTCTCGAGGGTTTGTAGAACCTATTGCCACCAGGTGTAGAACGAGGCCCTCAACTAGGCTGGGGTTGAGGCCTCTTTTGCCATAAGGAGAGCAAAAAATGTCTATTATCCCCCAGCGATCTAACCATCAGGCCCTTCAGGTTCCAAAGCTGAAACTGCTCATAAAGGTCCAGAACTTAGCAAAGACATACCTGCTAAGGCTCTCCCCTCCTACAATAGTCCTTCCAAAAAGGTAGAGCAAGTTAGGGCAGCTGAAAAAGAAAATGATACAACTAAAGGAGTGGTCCCTGGAGCTACCAAGCCTCCAGTTGTGCCCAAGGACCCTTCTAAGGATAAAGAAGTCCTCCAAAACCTAGAAATTGTCCTGACAACCCTCCCTATGCCTACCAAGGAGGATCCTAAGGGTAAAGGTCCAGCCTCCACAATAGCTGCAACTGCTAAATCTACTAAGGTCATAGCAAAAGACAACCCTCCCCTTAAGATTAAATAAGGCCTAAGTTAGATTTTATAGGTAGATCTTTTTTATTTTATTTATGTAATTGTTGTTTACATTTTTGAAGTTGTACTTATTCTGCCTTGTCCAAGGCTTTACTTAATGAAAAGTATTAACTTTCTTTTATGCTCTATTGTACTTATGCAAAGTCAAATATGATTTCTGTTCTACCATGCACTTAATTGACATAAGTATGAAGTATAATTTCACTTAACTCAAGATATTCCCACATTCTTGATCTTAACAATCATCTACCAATTGATAATATAACTGCTACGTTCTATACTCTCAACAATATAACAAGCTAACATTTTCTAGTCTACAACTTTTGATAAAGTATAAATTTGACTTCAAAAACATACCTAATATAGTTGAGACAAGTTGCTCATATGATTATATGTGCCTTAGGCTTTCTTTCTTACTTTTGAGCAATGGCAATAAATTCACTTATCCAAAGTTTCACACATCATTCCACTTAGCAATAGACCCAGGTAGTAGTAGGTGTTAATTTACCTATAGTAAATGGTCTGAGGAGCCAAATATTACCAAGGTTTTGTTTAACTCCTTAAGAGATATTGCATAGTGTTAATTTACCTAATGTATGTGGTTCGAGGAGCTAGACATGACCAAAGTTCTATTTAATGCTCAAATAAGTAATAAGGAGTACTAATTTACCCTAGGTATGTGGTCCGAGGAACTAGACATAAACAAAGTTCTGTTTAATACTCAAACAAGTAACCAAGAATATTAATTTACCCAAGGTATGTGGTCCGAGGAATCAGGCATGACCAAGGTTCTGTTTAATATTCAAACAAGTAATCAAGAATATTAATTTACCCAAAGTATGTGGTACGAAAAATCAGATATGACCAAGGTTCTGTTTAATATTCAAACAAGTAATAAGGAGTACTAATTTACCCCAAGAATGTGGTCCAAGGAACCAAGCATGACCAATGTTCTGTTTAATACCCAAACAAGTAACCAAAAATATTAATTTACCCAAGGTATGTGGTCCGAGGAACCAGGCATGACCAAGGTTCTGTTTAATATTCAAACAAGTAACCAAAGATATTAATTTACCAAAGGTATGTGGTCCGAAGAACTAATGTCATACCCCAAACCCCAAAGGGTCCAAAGCATGAAAAAGACATCTCAAAGAACCTGTAGATTGTCCTTTTTGATAATCCAATTCATATAAATCATATCAAATACCAACATCAAGAATTATCATAATAATTTCATTAAATATACTCTCAAAGTAAGTCAGAGCTCTAAGCAATAATTACAAGGACCATTGGCCATAAAAGAATAGAGGTTTGAATAATTAATTACATATCATCAGCTTGTCCCATCAGTGGAAATAACGTCACAATCAATTTAATATACAAAAGAAAGAGTCAAGCCTATTCTAAGATGTACACCATCTAACATACTCATTACAAAAGTTTAGCCTCCATCAGTAGTTAGTCTAACTACTATTAGACACCAAAAAGCGATCTCAAAATACTGTTGCCTACTCTGAAAAGGTTATAAAAATAATAGGATGAGACAGAGCCTAGTAAGTAGCATAATTAATAGGGATGGGAAAAATGCAAGTTTCATGATAATGAACATTTAGAGAAACATATTACAATTTTGGAATTTCCATTTAATTTATTCAAAAACAATTTCATTAACCACATGACAAGAATGATAGGATAGTTTAGTACCAAGCTTCCAAAAATAACTATGAACTACATTCCATTTACTGTGAGCTATATAAACATCCAATACCATTTCAAAATTAGAAAACCTCACCAAAGATGCAACAAGGACCAACAAGGACAGAGATATCACCCAGACATCATACCGCCACAAACAAGTTAGAGTCCAAACACACTAGCATGATATGTACCTCTTTTGGCATGTGGTCTATTGGCCCTGCCAAGCCTCACCCACACCCTCAAGGATTTACCTATCCCCTCCATGGGCAGTAGGGGATAACACGTCATATAGTACCTCTTTTGTATGTGGTCTCTTAGCCCTACCTAGCCTCATCCACACACTCAAGGATTTACCTCTTCCCCCTATGGGCAACATGGAATGACGTGTCACACAGTACCCCTTTTGCATGTGGTCTTTTGGCCTTATAAGCAGCGGCCTCACCCACACACTCAAGGATTTACCCGTGTCATGCAAAGTGTAAGTCTACAACTTGGCTTGTTGTCACCAAGAAGGGTAATCACCAACATCATAGCACAAGGGCAAAGCCACACCAAAAGCTCACAAGTTAATGTATTTGAAATACACAGTTCACTTCCAAGTAGTTTCATAAAATATTTCAATAACCAAATAGCCACAATATTCTCAAAGTACTCTAAACTATTTCTTGTCATAAATATTTTGCATACATTTACCAAATAATACAAACTAAGATAAAGCATCTTTAGAACTTGCAAGTAATGCAATAAATTCATAAAATCCATTCCCAAGAATTTTATAAAAGATGATTATCTTTTCCAATCTAACAAATCATGCAATTCCCCATATACAATAATTTTTTAGAAAAACATAGTTCCACCATTAATTTTCCAAAATGTGTTTGACCCAAACAAAGTTTATACAACATGATTATTTTCCAAAAATTCCATTAAAAGCTACTTACCTTGCAACCCGTAATAAGGCCTAATTTTCCAAGCTCCAAATAAGATTAGATAAAACCTAAACAATACCAAGCAAACCTATCACAATAAGCATAAAACTTGAAATTGTATCTAGTTACACATTAGGAATTGTCAAATAAGCACTAAATTAGGCAAGCCTAAATTTAGCCTCACAAATAATATTTTCCACTTCCAAAATTTCTCAACCAATTACTTTACAAGGCATAGACTCTTATTATACTTATGAATAATTCAAGGCATTATCTCTGACATCAAAACCTCAATAATTTATGAGTAGTTTCCACAAGATTTTCACAACATCATCAAGGGACCCATGACACCAAAATCACAATATCCTTCAAAACAAACAATTTAAATCTTTACTAACTCCAAATAAACCATAAAAATTATATTCACCATTTAGTTCACATGACATACCTCAAAGCCCCTAAATTTTCACCATTCGTAAACCTTAGTTAGCCAGCACTAGTGAAACCATAAACCCACTCACTCAAATTTGTCCACCAAATCAAAAATCCATATACAAAATTACAAGAATATCACCCAAGAAGCTCATAAATCTCAAGAACATCATTATTAAAGCTTGGGTAAAATAACCTCAAACAAAAACATAATACCCATCAAAAGAGATTAGAACTTTTACCTCAAATAACTTATGTGAAGGTGTGATGTTCTTGAGGCTTTTCCGGTGATCTTGTCGGAAAAATGGTGGAGGTGATGATGAGGAGCGTACCAGTGGGAGAGGAGTGTGTGTATGTGTGTTGTGTTGAGTGAAAAAGAAAAAGAAAAGAAGAACAAGAATGAGAGTGCCGGCCAAATAGAGAAAAAAGAGAATTGTGAGATATGTGGTGAGGGAGGATGGGTTAGGTGGGGCACATGTAGGGCTAAAAATTTTGACTTTCTTTTTCTTTCTTTTTTTTTCCATTGGGCTGGGCTGTTACAACTAAGCATGACCAAGGTTCTGTTTAATATTCAAACAAGTAAGAAGGAATACTAATTTACCCCAGGTATGTGGTTTGAGGAACCAGGCATGACCAATGTTCTGTTTAATACTCAAACAAGTAACCAAAAATATTAATTTACTCAAGATATGTGGTTTGAGGAACCAAGCATGACCAAGGTTCTGTTTAATATTCAAACAAGTAACCAAGAATATTAATTTACTCAAGGTATGTGGTCTGAGGAATTAGGCATGACTAAGGTTCTGTTTAATATTCAAACAAGTAATAAACAGAACAAATAATGTCATAAATAAAAACATGGCAGAGCTGCCTTTCATTAATAATAGTACCTTCGTAGGTTATTTACATTCCAAGGGTGTGGTATAACATTTTCATCTAAATCTTCTAGGAACTAAGCACCTATACCAGCTACTGAGATGATACAGTATGACCTTTCCCAATTGGGCCTTAGTTTTTCCCATGCTGAGTTTTTTGCAGTGCCTACAACCTTTCTTAGTACTAAGTCTCCATGTGCTAATGGTTTTAGCCTCACACTTGTATCATACTCCTGTTTGAGCTTTTGTTAATAATATGCTAACTGAACCATGACATTTTCTCTTCACTCTTCAATCCAATTTAGGCTCTTTTATAATAGGTTGTCATTGCTATTTGGAGTGAACAAGCTTGTCCTTAGCGTTGGGAATCCAGTCTCTAGAGGAATCACAACCTTGGATCCATAAGTCATTGAAAAAGGTGTTTCCCTAGTTGATCGACAAAGGGTAGTCCAATATGTCTAGAGAACATGTGGTAGCTCTTCCACCCATTTACCCCTTACATCATCCAACCTCTTCTTAAACCCATTCACTATAACCTTATTGACAGCTTCAGCCTGTCTATTCCCTTGTGGATAAATTGGAGTTGAATACCTATTCTTAATACCTAATTCAAAGCAGTACCTCCTGAAAGTTTTACTATCAAATTGAAGTCCATTGTCTAAGATGAGGGTATTAGGAATCCCAAATCGAGTGACAATATTTTTTCATACAAATTTCTTTGCATCCACGTCTTTGATATTAGATAATGGCTCAGCTTCAACTCACTTTGTGAAGTAATCAATGTCGACCAAGAGCCATCTCTTATTTCCTATTGCCTTAGAAAATGGCCCTACAATATCCAAGCCCCATTGAGCAAAAGGCCATGGGCTAGATAGAGGATTAAGAACACCTCCTGGCTGATGGATGTTTAGAGCAAACCTCAAACATTAGTCACATTTCTTCACATATTTCTATGCTTCTTTCTACATACTTGGCCACCAGTATCCCTGAGTGATGGCCTTGTGAGATAGTGATCTGCCCCCTGTATGATTCCAAAAATTCCTTTATGTAGCTCCTCTAATAGTGATTCAACTGCCTTGGGATGGACACATAACAAGTACGGTCCAGAAAATGAATGTTTATACAACTTTTGCCCCTCGGACAACAAAAAATGAGGAACTTTCCTTCGTACCTTCTCTGCCTCTCCTTTCTCTTCAGGTAGAATACCTTCCTTGAGGAACAGAACTATGGGATCCATCCAACTAGGCCTTGCCCTAATTTGGTGAATCTAGACCTTCTCCTTCCTTGCCTCAATGGGCTTACACAAATCTTCAACTAAGATAACTTGGGGTAAACCTTATGCTGAGGAGGTTGCCAAAGTAGCCAGAGAATAAGCATGAATATTTCTGCTCCTAGGGATCCATTGTAAAGTGAAATATTCAAAACTTGACTGCAAGTGCCTAGCTTGGCTCAAATACTCCTACATTCTCAAATCCCTAGTTTCCAACTCTCCCTTTATCTGGCCCACAACCAATCTCGAGTCCAAAAACACCTCCACTATCCTTCCTCCCATTTTCTAAACCATAGCCATCCCTTCTAACAAAGTTTCATATTCAGCCTCGTTATTTGTGGCCGAGAAGCTTAACCTTAAAGATTTTTCAATGGTAATTTTCTTAAGAGACACCACTATCAGCCCCACTTCGGATCCTTTTAGATTCTGCAAACTCAGCCACCAAATCTGTAAGGACTTAGCCTTCTCCAATGGTAGATAACGAACTTCTGCTTCATGCAACGACTTGCTCAATAATAAACTAGCCTCTGCACTCCATTATCAACTCTTATCAGTACTAGGCTCATCGCATGAGAGGCTAGAGCAATGTAAGCAAACATGACCTCCTCCTCTTCGGGCTTGGACATAATGGGTGGCCAAGAAAAATATTCTTTCAATTGCTGGAAGGCCAAGGCATATTCTTCGGTCCATTCAAATTCCTTCCACTTATGTAACAACTGGAAGAAAGGCCTACACCTGTCTGCTGACCGAGAGATAAATCGGTTTAAAGCAGCAGTCATTCTTATTAGCTTTCGGACTTCCTTGGGATTCCGAGGAGGCTGCAGATTGTTAATTGCTTTGATTTAATCAAGGTGGACTTCAATTCCTCGATAAGTGACCATATAACCAAAAAACTTGCCCGAACTAACACCAAAAGAGAACTTGGAAGCATTAAGGCGTAATTTATGCTTTTTCAGTATTCTAAAAATATTTCTGAGGTCATTCACATGCTCGGACTCTACCTTACTCTTCACCACTATATCATCTATGTAGACTTCAATATTTTTGCCAAATTGAGGCTCAAACATCCTTGTCATCATCCTCTGATAGGTAGATCCTACATTTTTCAGTACAAAGGGCATCACTTTGTAGTGATAATTCCCAATGGGCATAACAAAAGCAGTCTTCTCTTGATCGTCCAAAGCTAACGGTATTTGATGATACCCTTAAAAGGCGTCCAAAAAGCTCATCCGAGGATGACCCGCAGTTGCATTCACCAATTGGTCTATCCGAGGCATTGGGAAGGAGTCTTTTGAGTAAGCTTTATTTAAATTAGTGAAGTCTACATATACTCGCCACTTCCCATTCTTCTTCTTTACCACCATTGTATTAGCCAACCATTTAGGATAAAACATCTCTTTTATTTCCCTTGCCTGCTTAAGTTTGATCACTTCCTCCTTGATAGCATCAGAATATTAGAAGAGTTCCGAGGTGGTTGCTTTTGGGGAGTGACGGAAGGATTGATGTTTAAACGATGGCAAATGAAATTTGGATCCACTTTCAAAGCTTCATAAGCACTCCATGCAAACACGTTAACTTTTGTCCTACGGAAGACAACCAATTTTTCCTTCTCCCGAGGAGGTAATTGCACTCCTACTTGGAAAAACTTCTCCTCATCATTATTAATAATGATTTTTTCTAATTCTTCACACTTTGCATCTTCTACCACCACATCCGCGGACAAGACTATTTCCCTTGATTGCTATAAATCTCTCTTTTTAGAGGCCGAGGATTCACCTCCAGACTGACACCTAATTGCAACCACTAAACACTGTCTGGCCATAGATTGACTTCCAACCAACTCCTTGACTCGATCCCCTGATGGATTCTTCACCTTCAAGTGCAAGGTGGAAGATACAGCCCTCATGGTGTCAAGCTAAGGTCTTGCCACAATAACAGTATAGGGGGAGTAGGCATCTACCACAATGAAGTTCATTTCTACGACTTCCGACCCTGCCTGAACAGGTAATCTGATTTGGCCTTTCGAAAAGACTATTTTCCCATCAAACCCTATTAAAGGAGAGTCATAGCAGGCCAAGTCATTAGGCTTTAGCTTCAACTCCTTAAATAGATCAGGGTACATGATCTTTGCATCGCTACCTTGATCTACCAAAACCCTCTTCACATCATACCCTCTAATCTTGATGATAACCACTAGAGCATTATCATGCGACTACAAGGTTCCCACCTTATCCTCATCGGAAAAGCTTAAGGCTGGTCAAACTTCCATTCTACTCCTCTTAGGGTTAGGGATCAGGACCTCTGCAAATATCTGATCTATAGACATCACCCTGGATGGATGTGAACCAGTCCTACCTAGGGTAGTTGATTGTCCCAAAAGTTGGTCTTAAAAAAGCATACTTTTTAAGCTCCCAACCCTGCCTGACTGCTTTGTCCACTGGGCTAATACAAGAATTATTTTAACTTCCCAATCTTATCCAGCTGCTCTAAATGATTCCTTAATGTCCTACACTCTTCTGTAATGTGTCCTCGGTCCTTATGGTACTGACAATGAAGACTTTGATTACGCTTTATAGGGTTTCCACCCATCTTATTAGGCCACCTGAAGTATGGCTCATTCTTTACCTTCTCCAAAATTTGGTGTACAGGCTCCCTTAACACAATACTGACTACTTGGGCAATAGCAGACCTAGAGTGCCTGGCAAAATTTCTCCTGGGTTAATTGTTATTATACCTCTCTAACTTGATATCCCTTCAGTCCTGAAGAACTACTTTGGTCTTCCCCTTTCCTTGTTGTTGGTCCTCCTATACCCGTTTGTACTCATAAATTCAATCTATGAGTTGGCGCACACTCCTAACAGGCTTCCTTGTCAAAGACTTCCTCAAATCATGCTCAATAGACAAGCCAACCTTGAAACTCCTTATAGCCACATCATCAAAATTTTCGTTTATCTCATTAAACATTTTCCAGTACCTGTCAGAATACATCTTCAAGGTTTCTTCCTCTCGCATTGTCATGGACAGCAAAGAATCCAAGGGCCAAGAAACCCTACGGCAAGTAACAAAGTGAGCCCCAAACACTCTGGTGAGTTCCTTAAAGGAATTGATGGATCCTTCTCTCAAGCCATCAAACGATCTCATCGCCATCGGCCTTAGCCTGGATAGGAACACCTTGCACATCAAGGCTTCATTCTTTGAGTAAACAACCATTCTTTGGTTGAAGTGGCTAACATGTTTCACAGGGTTTGTTCTACTATTATACATGGTAAACGTTAGCTGAGTAAATCATCTAGGAAGTTTTCCTTCTTCAATCCTGCGTGTAAAAGGTGACTTAGAAATTTAGCGCGAAGCCCTGTTCATAGCATCATTACCCAAGCCTTTGTGAGATGGGCTCTTGCTTCTCCGCTTATAATGGCAATCCTCATCACATGAAAAAGACTCACAGGGAGGAGTCCTTGATCCTGACCTGTAGCTATCATCCCTATCATTGTCAAAAGAAGGCTCTGAACTTGAAGGAGTCCCTCTCCGTCGCTTACGGCGTAACTTTTTCCATAAATGGTCTATCTCTAAGTGCATGTTCTTGGTATGCTCTCCATGAGACACGTGACTCCCACTTCTAGACTGGCTCCTACTGGTGTGAGTGGTATGTATACTGACTTCATGGTCCCTCCTTCATTCAACATTGAGGAATTGGTCTTAACGTTAGGACCCAACAGACTCTTCCGGGTTTGGTCCTGAACCTACCATAGCTAAATGTTAAACTCACGAAAGCTCCAAATTTCCCACAGACGGCACCAATTGTAAGGCCACGATTTGGTTCCCAAGCCAAAAAAGTAAAAGCACTTAGGCTCAAAGAGCGCAATACAATGAATTTGTAGAAAGTGGGCTAGGAACTGGACTTTAATGAGTCAGATAACAATCACAATAGATTAAAGGCTGCTAGAGAATGAAAATAAAAAAGTTTATGTGACGAAAATCTTCCTTGGCAACATCTGAAGAAAGTAGTTCTTATATATTTCTTTTGAACTTAAACCCAATTACAGTTCTTGAGTATACAGTATTTTTCCTCTCCCTAGATTTTCGGGTCCCCCCTTTGTAATGAGGTATTTCTTCTTTATATTCCTGTAGTTTACTTTATCTCAACCTTCCACGTGTAGGTCAAGCTACTGGTTTTGATCCTTATCCCATCAGCACCTTCCTGAACTCTTTGGGGTAGCTGTAAGGTTGAATATTGCTGTTCAGGTATCACCTTCACATTAATGTGGTCAGGAAGTTAGCCGCAGAGCATTTAATGCGATAGTAGCAACTTTCTCCTATATATTTCTCAGCTTCCCTTTGTCCTATTCTCTCTTGATGCTTATCCTTACCAGTAAAATTGCCCAGTGTGTTGTTTTTTATGACAACTCAAACCTTTGACTTTTACTCTATTTAGCCGAGGAGGCATTTCTCCTCAGACTACTTTCCCAAATCTTTATGAGTAGAATCCTTCCATAACTTACTGATTTGTATGTGTTTGTTAATGTCTAACTGTCATTAGACAACTAAATGTCCTCGAACAAGGCTCACAGCTCAATATACAGTCCTAGGCCCTTCATCCCTACAACTTTAATTACACATCATTCATAAAATGTCACCTCAATAGTTTGTAAAAACTTTTTGTGGCTACAATCTTACTATACGAACAACAAAAGTATTTTACTATATAATTGTTTGAATATTAATAAATTAAAATATTAATTTTTATCATATTAATATTTTGAAAATCCCACATTTGGATTCTATACACTAGTGTAGGGAGGGAAGGCCAAGGCTTCCCTTAGCATTTTTCATTACAAAAAATTAAAAAATAGGTTAACTTTTTGCTTAATGGTCCTCTTGATATTTAAAACAAAATTCGACAAATTTATAAACACTCATTTAAAGTACTAATGGCTCATTTTGCTCTTAAAATTCACCCTTTTTTTGCTATACATAAACCGTTTTTTAAAAAACAAAAA
>NW_027070447.1:0-14744 GCF_002906115.3 Quercus suber
ATTAGAGGAGAAAATATTTTTAGAAAAAAATTGGACAAAAATATAATTTAAAAATGTCACACATAAAATTTATAAATCAACTTTTAGGAAAACAATGAATTAATTAAAAAACTACAAAAAGAACAGTAACAATAAATGATTAGCACTTAAATTTAAATATTAATGAACATAATAATACTTTAGTATAATTTTTTATGCTAAATAGTTTTAAAATACAAATCACTGTTATTATGCCATTTTTTTGTTAATTCTAACGTGTAATTTTTTTAAATCAATTTAATTACTAAACAAATTACAAGTGTAATAGCTTTAGAACACTTTATATCCATCACCGCGCACCATAGTGGTGTTGGTACTTGTGGAGTAGGGGAGGGGAAGGGTCAGAATTAAGATTTTTGAGTAGAATTTCTATCTTGTATATATAAAATAAAATTAAAATTAAAAAACACTTTATAACCATAATTTGCCATATATACGTTTGAAAGATTAAAACCTTTTCAATTAGAACTCTTGATCACAAAAATTCAACAGCTAAAACTCTATATTTTATAGCAGTCCCAAACATGCATTAAATAAATTTAGAGCCTGCATTAATTACCAGTACAGCACTTACCTGTCACAATCCTGGCAAGAATCTGCATAAATTGAAGAAATATGTTGAAGATCTTAGTTTGTTGCTCGTAGCTATTAATGGAACTCTGCTATGAATAATTTTTACTGCTGCGTTTGGACTAGGAATCAACACAAAGCTATTTATTTGGAATACCATAGTTCCAAAGTCCTTAACCCGTAGCCCCAAAACTGAAGAGAAGCTCTCTTCTTCCTGGGTTATTATTATTATTATTTCAAAATTTATAATTTACCACTTCAACAGGTAAACACCTAAACCAATACTTTTACCCTTATTTTGGGCGAATAATAAGTTGCCACCTTTTTTTTCCAGAACAATAATGTGTCGCTAATTGATCTTTTGTAATAAAGGGTAATCTCTCCCTCATATTTTTTTTTTCCTATAAATAATTTTAGTTTGTTATCATTTTCAAACCTAAATCTGGTTATTTTATTTTAGCTATTTTATTTAAGGTATTTTTATAATTTTTATTTGCAGCCTATCTGATATTACAAAAGGCTATATCTTCTTGAATACATTATTTAATCTCAATACATTTGTAAATATATACCGAATCAAAACATACCTATATGAAGATGTTTTGTAAACTAACAAAATGCCATATCAATTGTCACTAAACAATGATTAGTTATATCGAATAGGAAAACAATTTGTTGTTGATAATTTATATAGATTATTTTCTCTACAAAAATTGCAAATTCGTTCACCCTAAAAGATTATCAAATAAAAAATTATTAGTAAAAGCTCATAATTAAGTTTCTATAATAATAATAATAATAATAATATTATTATTATTATTATAAAGATACAATTGCAAAAACTAAAATATGTTACTCATTTGATTATTTTCGTTTGACTAACCTTTGTTTTTGTTTGGACAAATGGCATTATAACGTACTTCTAGTACAACTATTAAGAGTATTTCACTTCTCGTAGTTTAAAATCTAAATGGATCACTAAAAAAAAAAAAAAAAAAATCAAATTCTAACTTACAAAACAACTAATTATTAACTCAAATCAAATCAAACTAATGGGATAAAGAAAAAGAACTTGTGACCTGGAATTGGAGTACCAAAATACCTAAATATGCATAAAAATTTATACAAATTTTTCAAAAAGAGAAACAAATGTGATGTGACAAACAAATCAACAATAACAAAAAGAACTATTAGTGAAAAGAAATTAAAGTGGTCAAAACAATAAGAAAATCCACCAAAAGAGAAACAAAATTGGAGAGAGAGTATTAACCTTTTTTGTTGTACACAACTTGGAAGAAGAAAGGTGGAAATGAAGTAATAAGAAATTTCTATAAAAATTAAGATGAAAGAGGAGTGGTAGGAGTAGATGGAAGGATAAACAAAGTGAAACGGTGGAATATAGGAAGACATAAATGAGAAAATTTTAAAAAGTCTATGAAGGGAATAAAATGGAAATTTTTAAAGATAGTGATTGAAGGAGATGATAGAAAGAACTAAGAAGACAATGGTTGAAGAAAATGAAAGGTAGAACAAAGTGAAAATTGAAAAAAGAAAGAAAGGATTCTAATGATATGGTGCAAAAAGAATTTTGTAAAATTTATTTCTAAGCTTTCATTATTATATATAATATAGATATGTATAGACATTATTTTTGGGTTTTTATGCTTCATTGATTTTATTTTTTAGTTATAAACATCTGCCAAAATTTTTATAACTAAATTGGTATCTATGTACAAAATAGGAAAAACGGTTTGATTTAACGATATATTTTAACTATCGCAATAAAAAGAAAAAAAAGAAGAGGTTGTTCTATTTTAAATCTTTTAGGTGTCAGGTTGAAAAAGCATCCCTGATTTTAAATACTAAAAATGTGGAAGAGTTTATTTTCCTAGTTAAAAAAATTTATAAATAAAAAAATAAATAAATAAAAAAACGCCTTTCAAAGAAACATGTATTTGCGTAATATACTGTACCCATTTGATTAAAATAACAAAGGATTAGAGGGGAAAAAGAACTTAAAATATAATAATACTAAACTTTTAGAAAAGTTTTATTAAAAAAAAAAAAAAAAACCTTTCTTTCTATCTTTTTTATTTTGATTTGGCGAGCTAGTGGCGGTTGGTAGGAAATTTCGATCAAGACCAGTTTCGGACTTTCAGTCATTAGGATAATCAGAGCAAATAGATGAAAGTCATGAAACCTACACTAGAATGAATTCTGTCGAGCTTGGCGTGCTTTAGGGTGGAGATGAATCATATTACCAATTGATAAAGCAAATGAAGAAATAAAAATAATATGAATAACGACTCACTTTATTGGGTGGATTCACTTTAAATCTTTCTTTTACATGCCGTGTTGAAATAGCACCCCTAATTTTAAATACTAAAAATGTGGAATAATTTATTTTTAAAATGTAAAATCTTTAACTAACATAAAATATATATATATATATATTAAAGAATTTTGACCTAAAGGTGAGAGCATTAGTGAAATAATTATGCAAGATACCATAATAGTTATACCCTTATTATGCCACTTACGTGGATCCATTTTAAATCTTTTAGGTGCCATGGAAATAGCACCCCAACTTTTGAATACCAAAAATGTGGAAAACTTTATCTTTAAAATATAAAAATATTAACTAACAAACAAATAAAATATTGAAGTGAGTTTTATCTATTTCAACTGGTAAAATATTTTATAGAATTGCTGATTGGGTCTTACATAGAATTGTTGGGAAGGCCTTGCTAATTAGTTCATTGTAAGAATTTTTTACTTTTGGTCAAAAATTGATAAAAATCAATAAATAATAATGATATATGTTAAAGAGTGATTAAAATTATTTAAAAGAATAGAAAAATTTTATATAATGCAACTTTCACACTCTACGAATCTACTAACTATATAAATTTTTCAACACAGATTTATTCAAAAGTCAAGCTTAATACAGACTACACAGTCCACTTTTAGTAAACATAAAGGCATCCATATGAGAAATGACCTGGTAATGGCATGGTCTTTCCGCACCGGTTGCATCCAAGTGGCTCGGATGTTTTATTAACTTTGAAATCTTCGAACAACAAGACTTGAAAAAGATAGACTCTCTCTTTCTTTCACTCTTTATTTCACAGAACAAAGAAAATCTCTTCACTAAATTATTGATTGTTCTAAGAGTTTTTTTTTTTTTTTTTTTTTTTTTACAAGATAGAAATTCTACTCTAGCCTAATCTAAATGTATATGTGTGTAGAACTCCCTCCGGGAGAATTGAACCCCGACCCTTGCCCCATATAGCCCATAAGCAATTATACTTGTAGAGTGACCATCGCATTAAAAGTGTGCGGTGATTGTTAAAAAATGGTGAATTTAATCATTTAACCATAATTTTAACATCTCCATATCAAGAGCAATGATGTGCATGAAATTTATATAATAAGTACCCTCATATTTGCATATTTTACCTAATTTTTATGATTAATTCGTGACTAATTATAATCTATCTTTGTTTTGTAGGTTATAAAGGCTTTGCATGTTTACAAGAATTAGTGGAAGACAAGAAAAATGAAGAAGAAGTAGAGCAAGTGAAGTGTAATTGACTATGCTGAAACAAGGAGGTGGGGCCAATTGATTCAAGAAGCCAACTTGTAGAGAATTGTAATTTGCAATGCTGGAAAGCGTGAAGTGTCAGATAAGAAAAAGTAAAGACAAAAAGTTTGCATGTTTGTGGGCTTTCTCTAGTCCAACAATTCCCTATAACTTCACCGACATACAAGAATCAAAAAGGGAATTTCTATTGGGCACTTCGGTTTTGGTCTTTGTAAAGAAAAGCCTTAGGTCGGCCGCGTGTTTTATGTGATTATAAATGAGCAAATTAACGCAATAGAAAGGGAGGCTAGTCCGAATTGTATTAGGAGTTATTTTTCTTATATAATGCTTTAGATTAGTTTGTTTAAGTGGGGCTGAGGCTAGTGCTAGGGCTGAGATGCAAAACAGAAAATTGGAGTAAGAGGCAGTGCCGCATGTGGCTTCTCTGTAGCTTTTCTCCATGATAGCATTGTGACTATTTCTTTCTCTATTTTATTTGTCTAGTTTAATGTTTAGTATTTTATTCTTTTGTTTTATTTCAATTACCATGAGTAGTTAAATTTATAATTAGGGTTGAGGATGAAACCTTGTTAAGGATTATTAGTAATATTTATGTGATTTGATTTTTCCCACAATAGCTGTTTTTTACTGATTTAAATTGTTCTTGCTTCATATCAATTGACTAAAATGAGATTCTAGATATGAGTTCAATCATATTTTTCTCATGATTTAGGATTTTTTTAATTAATTGAATGCTTCATTTATTAATTCTTGATTATAAAATTGGATATCGCTTGTGATTTGTCTATCAATTAATACAATTTATGATTTGATTTTTAGAATTGGATATATCTTGTGATTTGTTTGGCTACCAATACAATTGATGATTTGATTGGCTATCGATACAATTAATGATTTGATTTTATACCTAAGAAGTGAAGAAGAGCATGCTTTAGATATTTAAAAAGAAGTTTTAATGATAATATTTTCCATGATAGCAAGATTGATTTCTAGATTATCATGTAGTGGTTAGGAAAAATTAATGATCATAAATATATGCTGATATGACTTACAAAGCGGATTCCAAAACCTTAATTCCTTTCTCTAGATTGTTTACATCTCTTTATTGCTTTATATTATATCATTGCTTAGTATAATTATTTGCTTAATATATTTAATTGCAAACAGTCAATTTTTATTAAACTAGATTAGGATTAATTTGATTAAGGTTTGATTAATTTTCCTACGTTCATTCAAGTCCCTATAGGTTCGACCCTGTTCTTGTCAAACTATACTTCGGTACAATTCGTATACTTAAGAGTATTTTAAAATTTCACAACAAGCAACATTGAAAGGTTGGATGCAGCTACGTTAAAATAGCTACCTAATAGATCATATTGTATTTATATGAGATGTATCATGTTAAAATTTGACTACATTAGTCATATTTGGTTGCTGAGAAAATACATAGGATCTAAAATAATGCAGGATACATTTTTTTTTTTTCCTTTTGTTGCGAGAGAGTTTCAACCTATAGCGTCCGCTCTCAATGATAGTTATTCATCATTAGTTTAAGACACCAATCGATTTTTAGTGTAGGTGGAGATTGAATACTAAATCTCTTATTTAGCTCTTTCCCTTGTTCTAGGCTCATTTTTCTCTAGAATTGAAGCCACTTCCTAAATAGCTGAAATTTGAACCAGAAAGGATTCATGAGCTTTTGTACAATCAAAGATGGCCATGGCCCAAGTTTGGGTAAGGAATACTCAAACTCGACCCCAAAACTTTTACCCATGTATACCCGAATCCCTATTCCTACTAAGCACCTATACCTGATTCCTACTCAATTTTTTATTAATGGAAACCCAAACCCAAACCCAAACCAAACTCGGTTTTTTTTTTTTTAATATTTTTTTCTTTTATAAAAAGTAATAATTGAAAACTGTTGTGCAAAGCCCAATACTAAAGACAAGCATCTCAAGGTGCAACATATTAATTATGTAGTTGACATTGATAATTAACCATAGATGGTAGAGCCACAATCCTAGATCGGAGAAAAGAGTTGCTAGCAGGCCCCATTTTCCTACATTTATCTAGATTAAAGTAGCAAAAGAGTTTGATATCTTATAAAAAGGAAGAGGAGCAAGCCCTACTAAGCACTAATGTGAAAATAAATGTTGAGTTATAAATTGACCCGATTAATTATTTCAATTACTCAAGTTAATTAATTAGGTCATATTATATGCAAATTGTGGAGGCACACACAAATCACCAATTAAACTAAAGTGCAGTGGAAAATAAATTGACACGGTGAGTTGTTGATTAATGGAGAAAACCTTTTACAAGGCAAAAACACCACCGGGTGATTTTCAAGTCACCACTCTCAAGAATCCAATAATCAATAATCAAATGGTTATAAGTATAAGGAATCTTACCACTACCCTGACCTATCCCAAAATACCAACCTTCAGTTGAACCTTCACACTAATTCCCACTTGGACTTGATCTTGTAGAGACTTCTTCCTATATGCACAGATCTTAGTACGTATTTGACTTCCCAACAACTGATATTTGTTGTTGGATGCAAAGTTTTTCACTTCAAAACACGTTAAAAATCTGAAAGTACTTGGTTACAAAATCCTAAAGTGTACAAGAACACAGTAGCTTCTCTAAAAATGTATGAGTTCTCTAATTTGAGTTTCTATATCTTTGATGACTTTAAAAGAAAGCTTTTATATCCTCTAGGAGTTTAGTAAATGAAACCCTAGCAATCGAAGTCATCATGGGCCGAAATTCTGATCTAAGAATTCTGGATCTGCATAGCTTAAAAGATCAAGAGGTGTCGAGCTTCTCTCAAGGCAGTGACGGCTCTAGGAATTTGTTTCAGGGTGGTCACTTAAAAAATTAAACTATTAAAATCTAATAAAGAGATAACTTGGATGTATGTCACAAAAAAAAAGGGCAAATAAATGAAGTACTACAATTTCTTTCTACTAATAAAGAGAATGTAGTGGATGTAGTATTAGTCTTATTATGTTGTGAAATGCATTTTTGTTGTTGATGTAACATTACTCTTATTTTTGTTAGGCTAATTTTTATTGTTTTTATTTAAATATTTTTATTTTTTGCAGCATTACTTTTATTTTTGTTGAACCAAAATTCTTGTGATTCTCAAGTCAAGATGTTCAATGTTATTGTTAGGGTGGCCAAAATAGGTTAAATTAGTATTTTATTTTTTAAATTTCAAGTATATATATAAATTTTTTTGAAAGTCAAGGTGGTCCTATGACCACCCTGAAATATATGTAAAGCTGACATTGTGTCGAGGTCCATCATTAAATCTCGATAGATGCTAGTGTTGAGCTTTTGTCGAGACTAGTGTCAAGGTCCACCGTTTCAGCTTTTCTTCACTTGTCTCTTCATTTAATCTTCATGTCTTCAATGATATCATTTGTTTGATTTCTCAATACACTTCATGATATTCTAAACACATTTTAGATTTATCCAATTATAAGTAAAGTGCATTTTGTCAAAGTCACTAAAAATTGGACATAAATGTCATATCCTACTATCGAAAAACTAAATAAATATCACCAAGTTGAGGGCTACCATAACAAAATAATAGTGACCACTAGCATAGTGTAATATTAATGTCTTTTTACAACAAAATTATATAGCAGATACCTTGTAGGTTCCAATTAGTTCAACTAGTAAAGTCTCTCTTAGTTAAATAAGAGATCTGGGCCGGATTTAATTCCCACCTACGCCAAAAACCGATTGGTGTCTTGGTTTGATGATAAAAAACTATCATCAGGAACAGACGTCATATGTTGAAATTCTAAATATATATATATATATATAGTAGATACCCTAAACAGTATGCTTGCATGCAAGCTCTAATGAAGTAAATTCCTTTGTCCTTTTTCACTAGTCACCTTTATCCTATGAGTATGCTTGTGTATGTTAATCTTCTCTAGAATAGGCACCTATAAGAAAATGAAGAATAAATATAGACAAGATGAATTAGTTAAGAAATATTATATTAAACTCATAAATTTCATTACAATAGCAAAGAAGTGGAATACAAATGATAAAGCAGCCTCTCCGATTAATGACATGATTCGATCCTGGGAATTAGAAGAACTCTTCTGAAATTTGAGTTAGTTAGGAGAGAAGAGATTTTCTTTGTTACGTGAAGTAAAGAGTGAAAGAGAGAGTGAGTCAACCTTTTTCAAGTCTAGTTGTTTGAAGATTTCAAAGTCAATAAAAGAAAACATCCGAGCAACTTGGATGCAACCGGTGCGGAAAGACCATGCCATTACCAGGTCATTTCTCATATGGATGCCTTCATGTTTCCTAAAAGTGGACTGTATAGTCTATATTAAGCTTGACTTTTAAATAAATCTATGTTGAAAATTTTATATAGTTAGTAGATTCGTAATGTATGAAAGTTGCATTATATCAAATTTATCTATTTATTTTAATAATTTTAATCACTCTTAAACATATATCATTATTATTTATTAATTTATATCAATTTTTGACAAAAAATAAAAAATTCTTACGATGAACCGATTAGCAAGGCCCTCCCAACAATTCTATGTAGACCTTAATCAACAATTCTATAAGATATTTTACCAGTTGAAATAGCTAAAACTCACTTCAATATTTTATTTGTTTGTTAGTTAATATTTTTATATTTTAAACATAAAATTTTCCACATTTTTGATATTCAAAAGTTGGGGTGCAATTTCCATGGCACCTAAAAGAATTAAAATTGATCAACCTAAGTAGCATAAGGGTATTACTATTAACTTTCATAATTATTTCACTACTACTCTCACCTTTAGGTCAAAATTCTTTAATATTTCTTTTTGTTATGTTAGTTAAATATGTTACATTTTAAAAATAAACTATTCCGCATTTTTAGTATTTTAAATTAGGGATGCTATTTCAACACGGCATGTAAAAGAAAGATTTAAAATGGATCCACCAAAGTGAAAGTCGTTTCATATTATTTTTATTTCTTCTTTTGCTTTATCAATTTCTTCCTAAATGCCAGATCCCAAAATTCCTCCTTATTCCACTTTTTCAAGACTTCTTTAAGAGTTTTTAATTTATGAGCCAGAATAAAGCTTGGAGAACCCGAAAAGCAATACCCATACCACCATTGCCGAACTTTCTCTACAAAACACTCTTCTTTCAATCACATATTTTCAGACTTCAAGGCACTTCAACATTTATTAACACTACCAGCCACCACCAAAAGTGGGCAATGACTGAAACTACACGAGGGAGTACCTTTTGAGACACGTTTCCAAAATGATCTACCCACAAGTATAAGTGCTTATGGGGTGTGGGAGGTAAGGGTCGGTGTTCAAGTTTTCAGAAGGAAGTTTCACATACATATACACTTAGATTATACTAAAATAAAATTTCTATCTTATATCAAAAAAAAAATCTAATACAAAATAATTGATTTTTTAAAAGATAATTGTTTTATGGGCCTATATCATACACAATTTTGGTAAGAAATTCTGTTAAAATGAAACTGATATTGGGAAGGAATCTGAGAGTGTTAGGGCAAGATTTAACTATTTAAGCCATCTGCGTATTGAACAAGGCTCAGATGGGATTTGGAAGGTTTTATGGGCCAATATAGCTGAAGATTCTGGTCTTCAACCCAAGAAAACTTAAAGAAAAAATTGGTTTGGAAGCCCAAACATTCTAACACTCTTAACCCCAAGCCCATATCTTTTTCAAGACCCAACATCACCCAAACCCAAACCCACACACAAAGCCCAACTCCTTATCTTTGCACAATACTCACATCCTTTAAGCCCAACTCCTTATTTTGGTCTTTTTTAGGTTTTACGAGTATTCTAGTCATTTTTAGGTTTAGAAGGTATTTTGGTCATTTTTTGAGGTTTAGGAAGTATTTTGGTTATTTTTAGTGGTTTTGGGGTAGTTTAAAGTTGGGTAATTTGTAAAAATAATACTTGGATCATAATTGGGTCTAATTGAGTACCCAATTAAAAGCCAATAAACATTAATGTTGATTGGGTTATACTCATTTAACCAAATTAATAATTTGGTGGGTTTGGATCTCATTTAAGTGAGCGGGTTTGAGTGGACAAATGTGTTTGGATTGATTTTGCCACCTTTACTGCCAACACAAGTCGACCACCACAAATGAAGATGGTGTAGGCTCGTCAGTATGTGGTGAACTGAGAATCATCACCAATTAGGCCTATCAGTAGATCAGGTTGCTTCAGTTTTTGGTTTCTAAGCATCTAGTTGTGGAAGGATTTTGGCTAGGTTGGTTTGTCCAATGGGTTGGTGTGTAATGGAGTGGATATGGCTGTGGAGGAGGATATAGAGATAGACTTAAGTTTGGAAAGGAAGAAGAGAATGGTAGTGGAAGAGGAAAGAAGAGTCCTGGGATTGCATCCGAATGAACCTACTTTTTAAGAAAAGAAGAGTCCTTGTTAATTTATCAAACTCTTTGTGGTATTCCAAGCCAACTACAAATGAAATGAGAGTGAGTTTGAATAGCTAGCCAATCACATGGGTTAGTAAAATTCTAGGAAGTTTTCTCTTTTACAAATACCCTAATGTCTATGTTTATTTACAAAAGAACCAAATTGTTTTAGCTTTTACTAACTAATCTTATTAGTTTATTAGTTTTCTTAAATGTTTATATTAAAATAATTAAATTAAAAAATATGACCATTACATTTGAATTTACCGCATTGCAATCCAGTCACTTGAACCACCATTCTAGTTACCAGAGACACCGTTTTGGCGACTAATGCCAGAGGTCCGATAATTAAAAATATCATTTCAACCACCAATACTAACAGTCCAATCACCAGAGACACCACTCCGACGGTGGTTATTGGAGCAACTATTCTAGTGGTCTGGTCATTGAACCTCCAGCACCAGCAACTCCGCTACCTAAGCCATCGGTTTTTGTGGTTGCTTGAAAAATAAGTTTAAATTCAAAAAGTATGATCATTAGAGAAAATAATAAAAAATGAATGAAAAATGAATATTTTAATAAAATTTCTTCTAAAATAGATAAACTAATATTAGTGTTTTAGAAAAGTGGTTGAGTAAAATAAAAAAATAAAAAATAAAAAAAAGTAAAAATTTTATGCTAAAATAGACAAAATATTAAGTTTTTATGTTAAAATAGATGGAATATTTTACATAAATTGGTGCAGTTGCTTTAAAGCTTCAAATTGTACATAACACAACCATAATACAACCTGCAAAACATTAAAGAGTACAACTCACTGTTCCTCATGAAAATAGGAAAACCTGCCACACATATTCCCAACAAATTTTGAGACTTTATTCTAGCTAAAAGGAATGTTTGAAAAACATCTTATTACTTGCAGGCATAGCAATAGATACCATTAGGGTCAGATTTGGTGGTTGCTTGAAAAATAAGTTTAAATTCAAAATGTATGATCATTAGAGAAAATAATAAAAAATAAATGAAGAATGAATATTTTACTGAAATTTCTTCTAAAATAGATAAACTGATATTAGTGTTTTAGAAAAGTGGTTATATAAAATAAAAAAAGTAAAATTTTTATGTTAAAATAGACGAAATATTAAGTTTTTATACTAAAATAGACGGAATATTTTACATGAATTGGTGCAACTGCTTTAAAGCTTCAAATTGTACATAACACAACCATAATACAATCTGCAAAACATTAAAGTACAACTCAATGTTCCTCATGAAAATAGGAAAAACTTGCCACACATATTCCCAACAAATTTTGGGACTTTATTCTAGCTAAAAGGAATGTTTGAAAAGCATCTTATTACTTGCAGGTGTAGCAGTAGATACCATTAGGGTCACAGATTTAAGCTCTCTCGCCTCAAATCTCCAAGCAAGATGCTAATTATGACAGCTATATGGATGCAGTTCTCCATGACAAAGGCACACAAAATTACCTTGATGATTAGTTGTGCATGTTCCCCCAGAGCTCTCACATGAAATACATAAACTAGTGGATGGGTCAGATGGCCATGTCAACTTCAACCCATTTTTCATTGTTACAGATATACTAACTTCTGTAACAATGAAAAATGGGTTGAAGTTGACATGGCCATCTGACCCATCCACTAGTTTATGTATTTCATGTGAGAGCTCTGGGGGAACATGCACAACTAATCATCAAGGTAATTTTGTGTATTCACCAAACTTATATTTAAAAAATCATATATATTACTATAAATAAATTATTTATATCATCAATAAATTATAAAGAATAATTTGATATCTTATAAACTCATTTTTCAAACTTATACCATGGCTTTTGAGTGAAGTTTATAGCGTTTTTTTTGTTAAAACTATTTTTCCTCTCCCTTGTGAGTGTGTGTTTATGTGTTTGTTTCTATATATATATATATATATATATCAAGTCTTATGCTAACAAACTTATTCATTACATATTATTATGTTTGAATTTGACTTGTTTAATATTCAAGCCTAAACTTAACCTTGAGATTGGTTCATATTAGTAAATAAAAGAACATAAACATGTTGAGAAATAGTTTTCTATACTATTATTTAAAGAACTTTCCCTGTTTGGATTCTTCATTTTTTTAGTTCAAAAATATTCCTATACCCCTATGTTTAAGTAGAAACAAAACTAAAGGACAATTCAGTAAAAATGCAACTCTAACTCCCACTAAAACACTGCCTAAAAAATAAGACCACTTTCCTATTAATTTTCAAATTAATTTATTCACTTATAAATTAGATTTTTAAAATAAAAATTAATAATATAATACAGTTTTCTTTTCTACAAAATAGGACCACTAACAAAAAAAAAAAAAGACTCATGGTATGCACGAAGCGCATGTGATGAGGCTAGTTATTATTTAAAAGGATTTCCCTATTTGGATTCCTCATTTTTTTAATTGAAAAATGCTCCTACACCCCTATGTTTAAGTAAAGACAAAACTAAAGGACAATCCGGTAAAAAAACAATTTTAACTCCCACTAAAACACTGCTAAAAATAGGACTACTTTCCTATTAATTTTCAAATTGATTTATTCACTTATAAATTAGATTTTTAAATAAAATTATATATATAATAAATAAAAAAACACAATTTCTTTTTTCTACAAAATAGAACCACTAACCAAAAAAAAAACTCATCGCACGCGCCGAAGCGCATGTGATGAGGCTAGTTGTTTATTTATAGTTCTATAAATAAGGAAGGATCATTCTAATGTCAGAACAAGTTTCTCTCATTTTCATTTAAAATGGAGAGAGTCCATTTCATCATTCATATTTTATTTTGGATCTAATTAACAATCTATAGAGTGTAAAGTCATTAGAATCATGCAGTCATGCACTCTTAGCGCGATGATCACTCCACAAGTATAAGTGCTTGCGGATTATGAGGATAAGGGTTGAGGTTTAAGTTTATGGGAGGAAGCTTCACACGCATATACACTTAAGAATAGAATTCTATTTTAGAGGGAAAAAAAGTCATTAGGATCAATAAACTACTCTCCCTAATTAAAGAAAGAGGTTTAAATTCTTAGTTTGCTGCTTTAGCACCCCTATGTTAGTTAGGTGGATCCATTTTAAATCTTTTATGTGCTAGATCGAAATAACATCCCTAATTTTAAATACTAAAAATGTGGAATAGTTTATTTAAAAAATGTAAAATCATTAACTAATTAACAAACAAACAAAATATTAAGGAATCTTGACCTAAAAAGGTGAGAGTATTAGTGAAATAATTATGAAATTGTTGTAATAGTAATACCATGTCACTTAGGTTTATCCATTTTAAAATTTTAGGTGCTGCGGAAATAGCACCCCTAATTTTTTTGAGATGAATGGTAGAAAGCACCCCTAATTTTGAATACCAAAACATGTGGAAGACATACTATTTTAATTTTAAAATATAAACGTTGAAAACAAATAAAAATATTAAAGAATTTTGTTCTGAATGTTAGTGTATTAGTGAAATAATTATGATTAGAGTATTAGTGAAATAATTACGAAAGTTTCTACATTTTGTGGGAACCTAACCTGTTTAAAAAAAAAAAAAAAAAACTTGTATTTGTATAAAAATAACAATGGGAGTACGGGAGTATGGGACTTCCCCCTTTAAAAAGCGTCCTATGGCGAGGAGCTTGAAATATATTACGAAATGGGGCCAAATATCTGTCAATCATTCTAAAATATAACACCTATTTGGCCCCATTACTCAATATTTTTCACACTGTTTGTGGGCCCCATATCTGTCACTGGTGCAGTTTTTTTTTTTTTTTTTTCACTACCCAGAAACCTGAACCCAATGAAAAAAAAAAAAAAAAACAACCCAGGTGAAGACCGAACTCAGTGAAAAAAAAAACATAAAATAAATAAAAAATCAGGGGAAGACCGAACCCACTGAAAGAAGAAAGGAAAAAAGAAAAAGGAAAAGGAAGAACTGAAGAAGAAGATGAGCTGATCAGAAGAAAGGAAAAAAAAAAAAAGAGGCAGATTGGTCAAAAGTTGCCAGTCTA
>NW_027070447.1:22110-58099 GCF_002906115.3 Quercus suber
TTTTTTTTTTAAACAGGTTAGGTTCCCACAAAATGTAGAAACTTTCGTAATTATTTCACTAATACTCTAATCATAATTATTTCACTAATACACTAACATTCAGAACAAAATTCTTTAATATTTTTATTTGTTTTCAACGTTTTTATATTTTAAAATTAAAATAGTATGTCTTCCACATGTTTTGGTATTCAAAATTAGGGGTGCTTTCTACCATTCATCTCAAAAAAATTAGGGGTGCTATTTCCGCAGCACCTAAAATATTTAAAATGGATAAACCTAAGTGACATGGTATTACTATTACAACAATTTTCATAATTATTTCACTAATACTCTCACCTTTTTAGGTCAAGATTCCTTAATATTTTGTTTGTTTGTTAATTAGTTAATGATTTTACATTTTTTTAAATAAACTATTCCACATTTTTAGTATTTAAAATTAGGGATGTTATTTCGATCTAGCACATAAAAGATTTAAAATGGATCCACCTAACTAACATAGGGGTGCTAAAGCAGCAAACTAAGAATTTAAACCTCTTTCTTTAATTAGGGAGAGTAGTTTATTGATCCTAATGACTTTTTTTCCCTCTAAAATAGAATTCTATTCTTAAGTGTATATGCGTGTGAAGCTTCCTCCCATAAACTTAAACCTCAACCCTTATCCTCATAATCCGCAAGCACTTATACTTGTGGAGTGATCATCGCGCTAAGAGTGCATGACTGCATGATTCTAATGACTTTACACTCTATAGATTGTTAATTAGATCCAAAATAAAATATGAATGATGAAATGGACTCTCTCCATTTTAAATGAAAATGAGAGAAACTTGTTCTGACATTAGAATGATCCTTCCTTATTTATAGAACTATAAATAAACAACTAGCCTCATCACATGCGCTTCGGCGCGTGCGATGAGTTTTTTTTTTGGTTAGTGGTTCTATTTTGTAGAAAAAAGAAATTGTGTTTTTTTATTTATTATATATATAATTTTTATTTTAAAAATCTAATTTATAAGTGAATAAATCAATTTGAAAATTAATAGGAAAGTAGTCCTATTTTTTAGCAGTGTTTTAGTGGGAGTTAAAATTGTTTTTTTACCGGATTGTCCTTTAGTTTTGTCTTTACTTAAACATAGGGGTGTAGGAGCATTTTTCAATTAAAAAAAATGAGGAATCCAAATAGGGAAATCCTTTTAAATAATAACTAGCCTCATCACATGCGCTTCGTGCATACCATGAGTCTTTTTTTTTTTTTGTTAGTGGTCCTATTTTGTAGAAAAGAAAACTGTATTATATTATTAATTTTTATTTTAAAAATCTAATTTATAAGTGAATAAATTAATTTGAAAATTAATAGGAAAGTGGTCTTATTTTTTAGGCAGTGTTTTAGTGGGAGTTAGAGTTGCATTTTTACTGAATTGTCCTTTAGTTTTGTTTCTACTTAAACATAGGGGTATAGGAATATTTTTGAACTAAAAAAATGAAGAATCCAAACAGGGAAAGTTCTTTAAATAATAGTATAGAAAACTATTTCTCAACATGTTTATGTTCTTTTATTTACTAATATGAACCAATCTCAAGGTTAAGTTTAGGCTTGAATATTAAACAAGTCAAATTCAAACATAATAATATGGTAATGAATAAGTTTGTTAGCATAAGACTTGATATATATATATATATATATATAGAAACAAACACATAAACACACACTCACAAGGGAGAGGAAAAATAGTTTTAACATAAAAAAACGCTATAAACTTCACTCAAAAGCCATGGTATAAGTTTGAAAAATGAGTTTATAAGATATCAAATTATTCTTTATAATTTATTGATGATATAAATAATTTATTTATAGTAATTATATATGATTTTTTAAAATATAAGTTTGGTGAATTTAATATTTATAAGTTCATAAATATAAATAATTCTATTTAATTAATTCAAATTATGTAAAGTACCTATATTTTAATTATGGCTAAAATATTATTTTTGTCACTAAAGTTTGTATGAAGTTCCTAAAAAATTAAAAAAAAAAAAATTTTTCATTCATATACCATTGAGAACATTATACTGCTTTTAAAAAAAATAAATAAAAATAAGGTTTTAAAAAATTTCAAGATTTTTAGGGAACTTTTTAAAAAAATAAATAAAAATAAGGTTTTAAAAAATTTCAAGATTTTTAGGGATGAGAAATTTGTTGATCTTCTAAACGACTCATCTGATTCTCATTACCAGTGAGTTTATATACTTTCCCTTCTAGAATTGAATTTACAATTTACTAATCTTGGATGAAATTATGAATTGCTAGAACTACGACTGTGAAAACATATGCTTAGCTCTATATGGTACATATTGGATAGTTAGTTAATCACAAGTTCCAAAAGAAGTCAGTCCTAGACTCTAGTCCCTAGATATTTACATAGTGTTAATCTAAAATCATCACAAGTAATTCAGTGGAAACGTATTTAGAAGTAAATTAGTTAAGCTGGTATAACTTAGATACAATTACCAAGGACCAAGGTGTTTATCTTAGATTTCCCAATTACATTAGACCATGACTAATAAGTCACATGATTAAATTTAATTATGATTAAGGAAAGAAAAAGTAAATGATGTTGCATTGACCAATACAATCACATATAATTGAATTTAATTAACAAATCTGAAGTGCATACTCAAGGAACAGTACTACAAAAAAAAAAAAAAAAAAAAATTGTCCCTTCTTAAACCATATATTAATTTGCTTATATATGTGTGCACCCATGATACCCAATAAGACATTATTACTAACTCGAGTTGGAATTAATCAGGTTCTTAGGAGTATTAGCAGAAGCAGTCTCAAGCAGATATGGAAGAGATCCGAGCTGCTTACAGAAGATTATCAAAAGCTAGAGCACCATCCCGACACAACTTCTCACTAAAAGCTGCTTCGGACAAGTTCATGAAGCTTAGAGAAGTATATGATGACATGATGTACTGAGCAATGAAGAAACCCGTAGATTTTATGACCGGACACTTGCTCAGGAGGCTGCGAGCCTAGAAATGAGAATGAAATTAGAGATTCCTTACGAGAAAGATGTAGAGAACTGGGAATCCATTCCTGACATGGTTGATTGTCTTGGCGGCAGGAACATGGAGCTAGGTGATCAAGCAACCACAGCCCTTGGCACTGATACTGTCATCATTATTTTTTCCATTTGTGGTATCAAATATGCGATCTACTTCAAACAACCAGGCTAATCAAGAATAGCTTAGAGCCTTGTATTATAAATTTAATGTATATATATATATAGTGACCTCTCATTCCAAGTGCACATCAAACTATTGTGGCTATAATCATAAAAGTTAATTTGTACACAGGGGCGTAGCCAGAAATTTTTGGTTGGGGGGGCCGAGGTAATATTATCATATTGATTTGCAATTAAAAAAAAAATACAAAGTATAACATATATACTTATATACATGTCTTCTTGCACTAGTTTTAGAAAAAAAACATTAAATTTAATCAAAATTAGACTACATTTATAAGAAATTATATTTATAGAAATTAAATATAACAAATTCACTATAAGCAACCATAAAATAAACAGCAGTTAAATTCAACTAAATTAGACTACTATGGTCAAAAATAAATTCAAAATCAATTTTATTCATCCCAGCTAAATTCAAAATCAATTTCATTCCCACTAGTAGTCTAATATTGTATCCTCATAGTCTCTCTTCTCTCTGATGAAAATTCCCACACTAGTACAACATAGGTCTTGAATAGCTATGGGATATAGCCCCACTCAAGAAAAAAAAATGTGAGATATGGCTGACATGTCTTAGAGAAGGAAAGGAAAAGTAAAAAAGATTAAAAGTAGGAATTTGGGGTGGGGCATTTTTATGGTTACGTATTGGAGGAGGGGCCAAGTTTTTCTCATAGGGGGGCCAGCTCTTAAATGAGAGAGTGTGAGACCCATTTGTTCCTACTATTATTGAGGTTTTAAAAAATTTGGGGGGGGCCATGGCCCCCTCAATACATAACGTGCCTCCGCCCCTGTTTGTACATGTGATTGAACATGATTTTTGTGCTATCAGCGGTGGAACTCTATACTTGTATTGTCATCGATTTGATAGTTATAATTCATTTGACTACAAGGATAAGGTAATTGATAAGAAATTTGTTTAATAAGGGGCACAATATATTGTTGGTTCTTACACTTCAACCAGTGAGTGATTTTAGTCCTCAATAAACTTAAATTGTTCGCGTCATCCGTTAATCTCTATGACGGAAGGATGACGTGGTCAAACTAAGAATTGACATATCATCGCTACAATAGACATGTTAGCTAGGAAATAAAAGTAATTATTTAAAATTTGTTAAGGACTAAAAGCAATCACATTAAATTTTATAAATCAAAATCAATCGCGGGTTAAAATGCACAAAGTTTCTCTCCAAACTAGAGTCAGCAATCACATTAAATTTTATAGATCAAAATCAATCGCGGGTTAAAATGCACAAAGTTTCTCTCCAAACTAGTTTGGAGAAAAACTCTTCAAACTTCTCATATATTTCTTTTTTAAATGTGAATTTTGAAAATCTAATCATTGAATTTCATGTTCCTTATGTTCTTAACATACATATCAAATTTCGTTCAAATTGGATGTTATTTACTATTTGATCGATTAACTTATTTTTTTATATACAATTTTAGATTACAAAAACCTGAAATTATAACATTTCTTTGATGACATAGCAATTGATCTTTGATCTTCTTGAAATTTTGTAAGCATTAAGAATGTAATAAGAACATACAATCTAACGGTTAGATTTTCAAAATTCACACTCAATATAAAAATATATAATGAGTTTGTAGAGCTTCTTTTCAAACTAGTTTAGAGAAAAACTTTGTTCTGTTAAAATTTAGAGAACAACAATGTATTTTGACATATAATAAAACTCAACTTGTAATACGTAAGTCCTTGTTATAGAATTATTTTATCCAAGGCCTTGTTAGGAGAAATTGGGATACATCTCTTCATAATAATTAATTGCAACAAGATTTCACTCACAATATTTTTTTGTTTATCATAATAAAAAATTGTTAGGGATGTATGGCCAACCTTCTTTTTAAGGTTCCGACAAACCTTTTCTTTTTTCGCTAACACTATGTTTGGTTGGGGTGAATTTAGGGGGATGGAAAACAGAGAGAGGAAAACAAGGTGAAAAACAGTGTTTTTCACTATTTGGCAAGAGAAGGAAAATGGAGAGGAAGGAAAACTGGGAGAAAATTTTCTCTCCCAAGCCCACAAAATTCATCCTCCCAAATCGGGAGGAAAAGGCTGGAGAGAAAGTGCTCTCACAGCACTTTTACAAAAATGCCATCTCCCAACGTCTACAACAACCCAAAGCGGCAAAATAAGAAGGAAGTAGAAAATAACCACCCAACCACCAAACCCAACACCACCACCAAACACCACAACCTAGCACAGAAAATTAACCCAAAATCAACAGAAAATTAACCCAAAATCAACGGAAAAGCAATTAGAAAACCCAACTCAAAATCAAGACAAACCCACTGGAAAACCCAACTCAAAATCAATTAAAATTCACCGGAAAACCCAACCCAAAATCATCACAAACAAACCACAAAATCATAAAAATCGTTCTAAATCTAGATCCAAATTCATCAAACCATATACAAATTCATATAAATAATCAAACCGAAATTGAAAAAAAAAAAAAAGAAGGAGAAGAAGAATAAAGAAAGAAAAAGATGCTAAAGAAGAGGAAGAAACCCAAACCGGAGAAGAAATTTCACCACCCAAAATCAGTGTCCTTAATCCAACCTGAAATTTTATCTATAATAAAAGCATAAAACTCAAATTGTAAAAGAAGAAGAGGAAAGAAAAAGATTCTCAAAAAAAAAAAAAAAAAAAAGTAAGAAAGAAGGAGAAGAAAGAGAGGCGGAGATAGAGAGACAAAGAGGACTGAAGAGTGTTATTATGAATCAGAAAAAGGAGGAGGGGTTAGGTGGGGGGTAGTGGGAAATAATAGACAAAGGGAAGAGAAATATTATTTTAATAAAAAAAGTGTGTATAATAAATAAATTGACGTAGGTGTTTTGTAAAAATGATAGTGTAAAATAGAAAAAATAAATTTTTGTGTAAAATAGACAGAATTTTTTTAGACAGATTGATACGGTTGCTCTTATCACTTTTTCTTTCTCATCTTACCTTCATAGCACACCAACATCTAGCAGTCCAGGTTCTCTTCTCTCTTTTTTTTTTTTTTTTTTTTTTTTCAACGTGACCTTATCAAGTTGTACATTATTGTAATTTTTTACATTATAATATAAAAATAATAACATAAATATATATATATATATATATAATGTGGTAATTTATATTATTTAATGAGTACAAATAAATCTATTTCTTACCTATTATGTAACAAGAGTATAATAATCAATTTATATAAATTATATTTTCCATCATTCTTTTTTTCTCTCCAATCAAATAAAAGAGTTTTTCACTCTCTTACTTTTCCACCCCTCCAACTAAACACACAAGAGGGAAAACTAAATATTTTTTATCCTTCCACTTTTCCATCCTCTCACAATTTTTCATCCTCCACTTTTTCACCCTTCCAACCGGACCTAAATGTTGAGCTACTGAATTTCCAGTACGTCTTACATGAGAAAAATAAATAAACTTAAAATCTTTTGCGGCAATCCACGAGTCTTCAATCACATGATCACACCTCACCAGACAACAACCTTCAGAGTTTAGAAAATCAATTGCCAGAGCAAAATTAATGTCCCTTCTACACGCCAACCTCTTCAGCTGTAAAGGAATAGGGATCTTCTCTGACATAGCACCAACGATCTCACCACAACTATTGTGGATGACAACACCTAGACCAGCAACAAAGATGTCCTTGAACAAAGCTCCATCAAAATAAAATTTGTATGGGGCATGCAATCTGGGGATGAGGAGGAGTTCGAATGTGTACCTCATGAAATTCTCAAAGAAGCTCCACAGCTGAAGTAAAAACACTTAAGAGGTTGGTGGGGAGGTTTGTTTAGGCGATGAGCATTCCGTCGATACCATAGACTCTAGACAACCATAGCAAAAAGCTCAGCATCAAGAGAGTCAGGGAGATTAAGGCCCTGTTTGGTAGCTTAGTTCTAACATACATTTTCACATTTTAAATAACATTACATACTTTTTCACACACTTTTTCATCAACACGTATATCAATAACACGCAAACAACATTACTCAAATTTCTCTACTAAATGGGCCCTAAGAATACCGACTCACAGTTACGACTCGGAATAAAAAAAACATTAGACACCGTTGCATTCCAGGGAAGAGTTCATCTATTTTGGAAGTTAAGTCTATCTCAAACTACGTATTTAAAAAAACAAGAAAGGGCCACTTGCACACCTTCTTTTTTTTTTTTTAAAAAGTGAGTTAAGTTAGTTAACGAACTAGTTATTGACTTAGACTAAAAATGGAAGTTGACAAACTACTGATCTTAATTTTCCAAAATCTGTAAGTTCTCACTTATTTCTAAATCATTTTTTTCCCTTATTGATGCATATTTATTTTGAATTCAAGATTTACTTGTATATTAGATTGACTTTCATGATACAAGTAACCCATCTTCTTCAAGCCATCAATGAAATACCCATGTCTTTCTAAGTTTGGATGAGGACATTCGCAAGAGTTTTACAGACCATCTATGCGCTTCTTTGAAACAGCAGGCATCATCACCTTTAGAGACAAGGAAATCTCGAGAGAGGAAAACCTATTTCACTTAGCTTTTAAAAGCAATAGAAGAATTATTATTTGCTATTGTCATTTTCTCAAGAAACTGCATCCTCAACATAGGTTTGGATGAACTTATAAAAGATCATGCAATGCAGAGAAAAGATGATAGTTTTGCCCATTTTTTATGATGTGGATCCATCTAAGGTATGCAAACTGATGGAAGTTATGCAATAGCCTTTGTTGAAGATGAAAAAAATTTTCAAAAAGAATATAAATGAAGTTCACACCTAGAAAGCTACTTTGACAAAAGTGGCCCAATCTCGCTGGACAAGATAGGTAAATTATTTCCACTAAGGCTGTGTTTGTTTCAACTTCAAACCACTTCTGGAAATCAAATTTCCGGAAAATTGCTGTGTTGGGTGCTTGGGAAAATTGGGTCAACGGAAATTGATTTCCTTTGACCGAAAATAAGGCCAAAAACGGGTGAAATCATTTCCGCCTTATTTTCACTTCAAATCAAATTTCCGGAAAAGAGAGAAAGGAGCACGAGACCGGAAAAAGAGAGAAAGCAGCACGAACCGAAAAGAGAGAAAGGAGCACCGACCCAGAGAGAGCACGAACCGGCGCTCCAAGCCCAGAGCCCATCGCCGGCGACCTTCGAACCACGAACCCACCAGTCGCACCGCGTCGGCGAGACCCACGAGTCGCGCCATCGCACCTCGTCGTCTCCTCGATCGCGCCATCGCACATCGTCGACCAGTCGATCGCGCCATCGCCTCCTCGATCGCGCCATCGCACGTCGTCGACCAGTCGATCGCGCCATCGCCTCCTCGATCGCGCCATCACACGTCGTCGTCTCCTCGATCGCGTCGTCTCCTCCATCGCGCCATCGCCTCCAAGCCCAGAGCCCATCGCGATCGCGCCATCACACCCATCGCCTCCACGCTCTCTCTTCCTCGATCTCTCAGATTTTTTTTTTTTTTTTTAATTTGATTGTTGTTGTTGTTGTATTTTTAATTTGATTGTTGTTGTTGTTTTTTTTTTTTAATGAACTGATTATTATTGTTGTTGTTGTTGTTTAATGAACTGATTATTATTGTTGTTGTTGTTGTTGTTGTTGTTTGGTTGTGTTGTTGTTGTTGTTTGGTTGTGTTGTTGCCGGAATTTGATGTCGGAAAATAGCATTTTCCTAATACAACCAAACGCATAAAAATATTTTCCACAACAATTTTCATAATTCAACCAAACACTTAAAAATATTTTCCTTTTCCGGAAAATACATATTTTCCGGAAAACGTTTTACACGAAACAAACACAGCCTAAATATATTAAAGTATGGTTTAATTGACATATACCGGATTTGTTTTGTAACTTGTAGCTAGGATGTGATTCTAATGCATTTGACATGATAGCAACAACATCCATTTCTGGTTGTGTGATTATTTCTTTGACATGAATACTTGATATAATAATGCAACACAAAGGGGCAGTTGTTTCTTCTTCTTCTTTTCTTTCTTTTTTTGGGTAAAGAGGGGCAGTTGTTTCAGATGTGGGATTACCTTGACATGTATTATCCTTGACATGTGTTGTTATTGTAACTATAATAATACAACCGTAAGTCTTTGATTGTAGCTCATTACTATCTTCTTTTATTTGTGAGATTACCATTTTTACATAGGAGTTATTGTATCTCCTTAAGTTTTCAATGTGAGATTCATTCAAATTTAAAATAGTTTACGTCAAATTTTCACATTGACTCAAATTCCATCAAACAAATTTTCATTCTCTACAACAACAGCACCACCTTAGTGAAGCTTGATGCAAATAAGATAACTAACTTTTATAAAGTAAGCTAGTGTGGGCTTGCTTTGAACCAATCTGTTTACTTACTAAATGATATCTTCTCTTGAATTGGATTAGGTTAAAAATTAGAGCTTTGATGCTAGTTTGTTGTAATCTAGAATAGTAAATGTGCATCCATACAAAAAATAGACTAGAATACCCACACAAGGCAATGATACTTAATGTAATTCAGAAAACTTCATGTCTACACCTTTGGATAATACAGACTATAATCTATCAAATACAGATCACAATCACATGATTAACAACTACAAATGACATTCACAACTCTAAATAGTGCTATTATACTTAAACAAGAAACAAATTTCCAATTCACACAACGATTTTTTTTTTTTTTTTGATCCCAAATATAACATGAATATTTCAGCATTCAAACAAAATCACACTGCACATGTTTGTATATTTCAAATAGAATGTCTTTCAATCTTGTTATACCTCCATATGGCCAGACCACCTCAATCTTAAGTTCCTATTGAACCAAAGGTAATAGCTATCAAACCTTAATATCATTGTTTGTATGTATGGCTCTAACTGTAACTCATTACTCTATTTGTTGTAATATTGGGATAACTACTCTTGTGTAGGAATTATTGCATTTACTTAGTTCTCTACTTCTCAGTGAGAATTTGCAAGGATTTGAGGGTTATTCATAAGAGTGTCTTATGGGTGGTTCACTCATATTACTTGACTTCTCTCTCTCTCTCTCTCTCTCTCTCTCTCTCTCTCTCTCTCTCTCTCTCTATATATATATATATATATGTATGTATGTATGTATGTATGTATAGTTAAATTCTAAACATCATGGTTTTTATGTTGCAGGGAATCTACAAGGAACCTAAAGCAGCAGCCATTAGTACTTTTATTCCTGGAAGTGAAATTATGGAGTGGTTTAGCCATCAACGTATGGGCAACATAGTGAAAGCACAAGTTACTCGTTGGAAACAAAATGTGAATATACTAATGCCTACTCATTCATGTAATAAGTGGATGGGAATGGCTGCTTTTGCCGTTTTTTCACCCCTTGATCTTTATCCAAAAAATTATAGTTTCTTTGAAAACTGTCATATTATTTGTTACATTGAAGTAGGTGTAGGAGAACTGGCAAAATTTAGCATTAACTGTGTTTAGATTTCATCACATCACCTTTGGGCTACTCTATTTTTGCCTTGAATTTTTTGATGAGAATGCGAGAGCAATATTGAGTCAAATTGATGAGAATGAATCCATTCAGTTGGAAGTTAGATTTCAATTTTCTAGGGACTCAAACTTGGAGTTTGAGAAATGTGGGTTTCAAATGGTATACGAGCAAGACATGAAAGATATCAGAGGACTGGCTCAACCCAGCAACAACAGTTGCATTACTTCTTATGAGGTTGTGGATGCTCAACATGATTTGGATATTTGAAGAGGTATCAAACATGTATAAAGGAAGAATTGGTCATAGTCCAAAAATCCCATGTGCCGTGGATGGAACTTTGAATCTTTGGGTTTACTAAAAACCCTTTAAGTTCATTGAGAAAAAAATAAAATAAAAAGAACGCTTTCTGAAAATCCAAGTTGTGACAAAAATGGTGTCCTAGACTTATCCAAGCTATAATATATTTCACTAGTCTGTACTTGATTAATGATACTCTCTCTGCTCTTTCTTCTTCTTCGAACTCCCTATGGTTGAAACCCTCCTCCTCTCACTCTTTCTAATTCTTCCCTTCTTCTGCCAACAATCACTATGAATCGTCCCTTAAAAAAAGAAAAATAAAATATTACTACACAATTCAATTTATCAATGTAAAACTCAAATTTGAACTTCCAATTTCAAAAACTTTGGGTTGCTTTTGGACGGTTTCTAATTCTTAGCATGCTGTTTTTGAGATTTAAATCTGTCCATGTATATAAATCATATCATTTGAGTTTTGACTTTGATTCCATTCTTCTGCCTGCAAATGTGGACATTTTTTCTCAAATCTATGCCCATTCCTTTCAGCTACTCTTTTTAAAATGTAAATAGAGAGCTTACGGCAAAGTTTAACAGAAGGCTAAGATAAAAACACCCATTTGTTGTTTGGTGAGAACTCAGCAAGATTAGTGGGAAAACTTTTTCAAAAGCTAAGAACAACGAATAGAAATCAGTACCTTTTGATAGTTCCTCATTGCATGTTAAGAGAGGCAATCCCATCGCCCTCAAAGTGTTTGACAAAATCCCTGAGCCAAACTGAAAAAGGGCCTCCTGTATATATATTTATGTTCTAATCATTTGAACTTGACTATATATGTGTTCCTATTTCAATTAATTTGGTGTCACTTTCCATGTGTTGATAACAAATTAATAAAATTTTCCATGGTTGAACTGTTAATTATTAACCTCTCTTATGGACTTATAAGAACTATGTATTTGTGTTTGATCAAATGTATGAAAGAAATTCTAATAGCTTATGTGTGCAAATAAACATTGGAGTTGATTTTTATAAACATAACATACAACATATTTAATATATCAACATTGATGATCCAAATTATATCATTGACTACAGGAATCATATATAGTTGTGATATGTTTTGCTTTTATATGTGAGCCATCTCTGAGAAATTAAAGGGCTTCATTATGTATGCATTTGATTAGGTGTGCTGTTAAGCCTTCTTGCGAGACAGTGGATTAGCAATAGAAATTTTGTTCTCTTAGTAGTACTTGAGGACTTATGTATGATAAGTACTTGCAAGGAACTACTGATATGCAATCTGAAGGGATCTTTGGTTTACTACATAGGTTACTCTTGCAATTTGAGATGACTTTGTTTTCATTTTTTGTTTATAGGTGATGTATGATTAGTATTCGGGGTGTAACAGTTCATATTTTCCTATTTTAATTCCTTAAGGGAACACTAATTCTTCGGAGTATATCAGCTTAAGCTGATTGTTGTGTTGTGGCTAGAATTGTTTTTTGGATTTTAGTTGGCTCGTTTGGTTGGTGAGAAATTTTTGGGACTCTGTTTGGTTTTGTAAGAAATTGTTTGGGATTTGGGGTGTAAGGTATTTCAAAGAACTAGCAAATATTAAGGATAAAGAAGTTTTTGATATTGATTTACAGATAGAGATTAAACATGCCAGCAGGTTTTTATTGCTAATAATAAGGTCCCACAGAATATTCAAAACTGAAAATGGCAAAATTTTATTTATTTTGTTTCTTGGGTGTAACACCAATGGTCCAATGCCTCATGCATGACTTAATTGAGAATCTTCTTTTTCCTCCTTGAAAAGAGTTTGTCTTTTCATCTTTTTTTTTCTTTTTTCTTTTTTTAGTTTGTTCTGTTTTTGGGTTTTTCAAGAGGATCTTAACCGTGGTTCTTCATGTGCTTGATTAATTTTAAATTAGCTACTTGTCTTTCCATTTCTTCTTCTAACTGCAATTTTGCTCCAGGTTGTTTGGCTTTATTCGAGCTATCCTGGGGGGTTGACATCTTATATTAAAACTGCCAATGAACTATTGGCAGATTCAAAAGCAAGATAGAACTCTGTCGGCGGCTTCAGACCTTCTGTAAGTGAACACAGATCTCTAACTTAATAAATTTATGGCATGAAGCCTTAATCTAAATTGGAACAAAAACCTAGCGAAAATTATATTTGCATAGAGACATGCAAACACATGCAAGTTTGACATTATAGTAGATTAAGATACTGTAATTTTAAATTCAACTTTTAGTGCTCTCATCTGATTGAAATATCAACCGTTTGGTATGTGCAACAATAAAGATTGGGATACAACAAAAATTCATGGCAATTTTAAAACATTCTCTAAATTAAGTTACCACATTATACTTGGGGTCACCATAATCTATAACTTTAGTTTTTTTCAATGATTCATGAATTGATTCAATTGTCCTTGGAAAAAATTGCACTGTTTGTATTTTATTTCTCAATGCAACCAAGTGCTTGAATTTAACTAGGAAACGTAATGTGATGCACCTAAGTTTTGAAAAAAGTTGTGAAATTTGTTGTCTCTAATATTGCTTTAGGAATAAATTATAGATATCCTGTTTTTTTTTTTTTTTTTTTTTTGCTTTATTTTTTTTTCCTAATTATGTACAACCATCTTTTATTACCGGTTTTGATAAACTTGTATCAGGAAAAAAGTACAAGGAAAGTTAATGCAAATCAACCATATAAACATGATTTGTTTGTTTGATTGAAACTTCTTTATTTTTTTTGGGTTATTTAGTGCCAAATTCTTATTTATGTTCCGTTTGTTCCAATGGAAAACTTTTTTTTTAACATTTTCTTGTGTTTGGTAGGATAGAAGACACAGATGATCCAGAAACAAACTAATTGGTCAACAGAATACATTTTGGCAAAATGTTTGCCCCTCACAGAAAACTCACAAAGCAAAGCATCCTTATCTTGTCATTCTCTACGCATTTCAACTTGCTCCATCAACGGTAACAAAGCAAACCTCTCTCTCTCCCTCCCTTTCTGTTCTTCTCTTATGTTCAATTTTTCTTGTCTATTTTGAACTAATCTTTTCTTTGTTGAGTATGTCGGCCTCAGTCACTCAACATCTGCACGCTCCAGTGGATTGTCACTCTTCGCTCTCTCACTCTGTTTGTGACTCAAACAGTTGCAAGCAGTGTCTCTGAAAGGTGAGCATGCTTTTTTATTTTTTTGGTCTCATTCCTAATGCATCTGTCCTTTTGTTTTTCTTTGGATTTATTTTGATTGAATGATATTTCTGTGTTTGATGTAATACGATGAAGACCTATATCATAAATAGACTACACCATGGTTTTAAAGAATACTGTTGTTTTGTATACCATTAGCTACCATGATTTTAAGGTTGTCAAATGGACCTAATGTATATCTATTTATAACCTTCATTGGATTCTTTGTATCATACAATTTAGAACAAAAAAGATGTAGCTCGTTAAGGGATTTCCATTATAAGCATAGGCCGCTAGAACCATGAAAATCCTTATTACTTCCACTCTCTTTCTATTCCGAAAACTTCTTTATGGACATATTCTACCAATAAATGTAAATGGTAGTTGGAATTGATAGGCTTAAATCATGCAATTATGTTCTTGACATTGCCTAAAAGATGCTCATGAAGATGTTTGACTGTAATTTTTTTAACGAATTTTGGCTTATTTACTTTAGCTTTCTTTGTCAGAGTTCACTTTCTTCTTCTTCTTATGAAATGGTATGTTCTTCAGAGTTCTCTTCTGACTTTGTTGCATTTCAATTATATTGTCTAATTGTTTTAGTAGTTGGCTTAATTTGGGTTAGTTTGGAATCTTTGACTAACGGGGTTAGATAAATGCAAAAATAATTGTTGTATTGCCTAGAAAAAGATCCCGCTGTATTTTTAAATTTTAATCCAAATTTGTAGCTGCCCTGCTGCATTTTATTTCTATTTACTATAACAAATCATTAAACAGATAAATTCATAAATAAATCAATTAGAGGCTCTCATTCAGATTATGGCAGGCTCATTCATTTTGAGGCATAATGGAGGCTTTCACTATTTGTTTTGTACGTTATAGTAGCTAGCATTTGCCACAAAATCTGATGCAACTAGATGGTACGTGCAGCTTTACGTTACTGCTTGCTTTTGTATTGTTGTAGGCACTTTCTTTGTTATATGTCTCAAGATTGCTTGTTTATGGCTGTAGGCACTCTATCTGTTACCTTACAATTTCAAAGATAAATGTTGCATTGCAATTTTGGTCACAAGATAAGAAATTATGATGGAATCCTCAAGATTGTACAAAACCAGTGTGAGAAATTGGATTCATGCATTCAAGATCTTGAAGGAGGACAAGAATGCCTAGAGATGGTGGCTCATATTTTGAATAAGAAAGTAATAATGGTCTCTAGTTTAGGGGCCTCGTGGGGTGGGAGGTAGCAAAGTGAAAGGAGCGTCAACAAGTTGGTTAGGATACTTCAATTCAAATAATATAAATTTGTTGCAGCTCTAATTTTCACGGTGAAATCAATTGTGGCTTCTCCTGTGAATGTAGGTACATTACTGACTCACGTAAATTTTAGTGTTGCTTGTTCTTTGCCTTTTCTCTTTATTTACTAAGATTGCATATACATAATCCCCGAAAAAGAGTGTCCTTTCTCAACACTTTCAACCACTAGCTAACGAATCATGTTGCAGTCTCATGGCATTTTTTTTTTCTTTATATTTTTTAATTTGCAAAAAAAAAAAAAAAAATGTTAGGATTTTGCTGCCATGCGGTGCCTTTAAATGAATGAGATATAAATGTAATTTTCTTAAATACTAAAATAACTAGTCAATAACTTGTGCAATGCACAAGAAATTTAAACAAAATATAATTTTTTTTTTAAATTTTTTTTATCTTTGTCTTAAATATAAAATTGATAATTGTAGTAGTTATTAATAGGAATTTATTATGTTTGTATTCATATATGGAACTATTTATTCCAAAATTTGAATAAAATATGATGTGGGAGTATTCTAATCGAGGGTTTAAATATATAATAGAATATTTTTTCTTTTTCTTTTTTGAGAAGAAATATATAAAAGAATCTAAATTCAAATAGAAAACATATATTAGAAAAGAGATCTAATTGAAAAGCTTTTAAAATTTCGAACATATAGCAAATCACTGTTATAAAGTGTTTTAAAGCTATTACACACTTACACTTGTAACTAGTTCAGTAACTTAATTGATATAAAGTTTTTAGATGTTAGGAATAACAAAAGATGGCATAATAGCAGTTATTGCTTCTCAAAAAAAAATAACAGTAATTTGTATTTTAAAACTATTTAGCATAAAAAATTATACTAAGTATTATTATTGTTCTTTAATTTTTAAATTTAAATGCTAATCATTTATTGTTATTGCTATTTTATAGTATTTTCATTAACTCATTGTTTTCCTAAAACTTGATTATAAATTGTGACATTTTTAAATTATAGAGCTATTTTTTATTTTTTGTCCAATTTAGTTTTAAAATATTTTCTTCTCTAATAAATTACTGTTTTTTCCAAGAACTTAAGTAGTTAAAAAAACAATGAATTTAATCATTTAACCATAATTTTAACATCTTTGCATCAAGAGAAGCATTGAAAGGATTGATGTTGCCACATTAAAACAGGAGAACAACATTAGCCGCCTAATAGATCGAATTGTACTTATATGAGATGTATTATGTTAAAATTCTACTGCTTTATTGATAGGAAGAAATCATTATAAGGAAGAAAAATATGCAAAACAGACCACGCCAAGAATCAGAATGAATGCTTTATTATTAGTGCTCAACACATTTTGGAAGGCAACCATTATTAATTCCACCTTATGGAATCAGCTTAATACTATGTCAATTCTCACCCAAAAATAGAAGAAGAAACAAGAGGAGGCAAGCTTAATATTATGTTTGTATAAGATATAGATATTTCGAACACCATTTAGGCCCAACTCCCACTGGCCCGGGTCACCAGATGGGTCTACTTCTACAAAGCTTTTGTACCTCTGCAGACCCGTGTTGGTGGAAAAAAACGCTGTTTACACTTAGTTGGAATTAAAGGTTCACCAGGTGTTCTTTTTGTTGATGGGTCTGTTGAGGTATGAGTTTTATTGTGGCTAGGGGTGCTGGCATGACTGATTGAAAGAGCCAATATTTGGAGTTGGACCATGATTTGGATCCTAAAGGAAGCAAAAAATTAAAACAAATAAAAGGATTGACTTCTAGCCCATGTCATGCCCTGCACACAAAAATTAGCATTAATCATGTTTAGATGCCCAGCAAATACAGAGGGAGAGAGAAGGATACCTCAATTTCAACTCTAACTCTGGCATATTTCTGCCAAACCATGGACACTTCTACCACCCTACCTACCATCCGACACTAAGTCTAAACGCGAACCATGGACTCTGACCCAGACCTCAATAGGGTCGAAATTAATTTCATGCACCATTATTTGTGGTTACATTCTTTGATGATCAACAAATGACCTTTAACAGACCAAGGCCTAGCCCCAAAAAATTTCATTTTATCTACTTCGTATTGAAAAGAGAGAACAAATTCTTTGAAATCCACTGCTGTAATATCAGAGTCATTATACATTGCTCAAGCAGCAACATTATAATACATCTCTCAAGTAGTAAGGATTTTCACCACTGAATAGTTTTGAGTCAGGATTTCAAAGACTACAAGTTCCATCACTACCACAATCTGAAGCTGTAAAGTAAGCGTAATACGCCTTCTCATTAATATGCATGCTTAAAGGGATAGATATTACAATTTACAAGCAAGTCAAGCTTTATAGGTAGTTTATGATCGTCAGTACTGAGGGGCAGGAAATTCATAGAAGACAGAAAGGATTTTGGCATTATGGTGTTTGCTTCCAAAAGCTTCTTATAGGAATTGCAGATGCCTGTTGAGAAATTCAAGATCCAATTAGTTATCAAGGGAGTGGAGGCACTATACTATTTACGAAGACAAAAAGGGAATATACAGGACAAGTAAAGCAGTGGCACATTATGAAATGAAGATAAGAAAAATATTTGTAATTACCAGACTTGCAAAATGAGTGAAGTGCTTCGCCATTTCCATGTTTTCAATGGTTTAGAATATCTACAATAACTGGTTAGCCTCCTTTAGATCACATAACCAATGTAAAACTTGCCTGAAAATTTACAAACAAAAATTCAGTGGCAACCAACACCTTGGTTTTTTCTTTTTTTCTATATTTATGGAAATGAAGGTACTATAGCATACACTAATCTTAAGACAACTTCGAAAATGAAAGATTTCATCACAAATTTGTAGTACTTATCCCAAACTTGCTTCTGTTTCGAAAGATAAAAAAGATAAGAGAAAGGAAATCATAAAACGGACTGTAGAGAGAAACATAGAAAAATAAAATGGAGAAGAAAAGGAAAAAGAAAGATTTAACAATCAGCTAATAAGGTATACTTCAAAGCAATATACCAGATCTATCATCAGCAATGATTTTTTTACTTCTTAAAGATCATATAATAAGAGTAAAGGTTGTTCCCACTGAAACACAATCAGGTGAACCATCTTGTCACACTAAAATTAACTTAAATCCAGATCAAACAAACAGAAATATGAATTTACAGTTTCCCATTTCTATCTAAATTTCATGTCTATCCTATAATTAGTGTTTGTTTTGAAACACATTGAATGCTAGCAAGATATAAATTCAGGTTCTAGAGTGTGGTTTTCAATATTATACCTTCTGTTGGAAGATGTATTCTTACAAAAAGGCTGCTTCGTTTCATTCAGTATCTGCAACAAAGTCCCTCCCAAATAGCATAAGTTAGTCAACGTGTATTCCTTACTGATTAGCTTTTGTATTTTAGTTGACCCACACATAACAAAGATAAGAAACCAAGAAAAAAGTTTTTACTACCTGACGCCAGAATTTAGCTAATGTAACCATCTTTGCAAGAATCCAATAAATCAATCCAATGTTGGATCACTGGCCCACTTTGCATCCTACCGTCAATCATAAAGCAGCTGAAAATTTGAAATGAAATTAAGTTAAAATACAAAGTCTTTCTTTTTATTTATTTTTTAAATGAAAAGATAAACTACAAATCAAAGCTAAAATTTCTGTGCTCTCACTATCAAGAAAAATTCCAAAAGAGACAGAGAATGATGGTCTTACTAGCTAGTATACTTTAGTATTTACTATAGTGGTATATCTTAAAGCTATGATTTCGAGCACAATGTGCAATGCTGTCCAGATTATTCTTCATGCCAGGATTTATTGATGGCTGAAAGTAAATTGTCAACAACAATTTTCAACCCGTTAGTCAAAATGGTGGTAAGTCAACAGCATCCTAAACTATATTTCTTAAACTGTGTTAAGCTTGAAAATTGTCATCAGTACATATGATGTTCAACATAAAGGTTGCATAAGAAGAAGACCAGGCTATGTGCATTAAACAGGAAACTGAAGAGTTAGCAAGATGAGAACTTAGAAAATCGCGAACATACTACATTAAGCAAAGTCTTTCTTAACAGCTTGTATCTCCCAGCTTGGTATTTGCTTTCCATATATAACAAAGACTGCAAACCTGCTACTGTTAAGTAGTGCAGCCACTTCACCTTCCATAATACAAAGGACATGGCTTCACAAATTGTCTGGAAAAGGACTATGAATTTCAACTAAGCCATCCAACCATAACAGCCTATTGCAATTTGGTTCCCCATTCAATCACTGCATAGAAAGCCTGAACCTCACCAGCAACATTCTCTTTTAGTATTTACTTCCATTGAAATTAGCACTTGCCATGCTCGACAATCAACAAATTGTGTCAAATTAAAAACAGGAGGCTTACAGCTTCGTAATGAATGATTCCCAGCCATTGCTTCTTTACAGATCATGACCATGAGTGTAGTTAAAAGTTTAAGAAGCATTGACAACCTTCTCCTCGACCATGTTCCCAGTCCTGCATTTCCAAATTGCCCAAAGAGTTATTAGCCAAAGGAAAGGCCTAAGAGTAGCCTCAATAACAACAATAATGGAAGAAAAAAAAATCAGCATCCCACACAAATAGTGAGCCAATTCATTAAGTGCCTTAGGCATAAAGGTTCATTTAATTGAAATATATATATATATATATATTTGACAGGTGAACAAGTACAAATATAAGAACTTCTTTACCATTATTTCCCCCAAAGTAATTTTCCCCAAGGAATAATACACAAGAAATTCCTCACCACAGATCTGTTGCTAAGGAGCCATGCTAAGGATTAAGAAACCACACAATTGAAGACACAATGTTCCTTTTTTTTTTTTTTTTCTTTTTTTTAATGATTAAGGAAATTTTCATTCAAGAGAGAAAAACTACAACCGACTTAGCAGTATAAATTCACCAGCAGTAAAATAGACTCAGATTCTTATAAGATTTGGGATCAAATTACCTAACAAGAATCTAACACTGGTCAAGTTGCCATGATTGATTGGACTAATGCCTCTTTACTTTTTGCATTGTCTTTATATACTCGAGCAATCCTGCCTAACCAGCTGAAGAACATTGTTGCGTCCAAGCCAATTTACTTGAAACTCTTACCCTTCAAAGAGTTTACTATCTAATTGATATCATCATTCGAGCTTTACATCTCTTCTGTTACCAAAATAACATCCAAAGCAAATATGATCTCTATTACCAGTTTTACAATAAGTCCATCTTCTTACTAACTAGTTACTACATTTTCAATGAACAAACTAAATCTGAAAGAAAAAGAAAAACGATATGGATGCACAAGAAACTGAGAAACAAGCAAGAGGAAAAACAAGAGGTGGGGTTACAAAGTATAAAGTACTACGTATGAGATCATTATAATCCGGTGTTGGGACCAAAATTTACCTTACAAAGGCACATTCTAAATAGTCCCCCAATGAAAAATACAAACACAATACCTCTTACAGTTAAAGAATCTTCAACAACAAAAAATTTATTATACATATATATATATATAGAAAAAAGAAATTGCTCAAAAGTTTGATTGCCTCTTCAAACTAGACCTAATTTCTGACACCTATTGTCATGAATATGAATCCCACACCATAACCATATATATGCCCCCACAAAACCCACTTTAATAAACAGTATAAAAACACAATCTGAATCAGCACTCACCAAAAATTACAACTCAAATTTCTTTATGACCCCACACATTCATAGGAAGTAAAAGGAAACCGATAAATATAATTGTTGAGATAAAATTCAAAGTGGCAGAAGTAGAATAGTAAAAGGGAAAAAAAATTAAAATTAAAATTGAACATGTACAACCCAAAATTTTAACATACCTCCAAATTTTGTAATTTGAGAAGATAGCTTCTGCTGCAACATTACAAGCATTTGCTAGGGTTAGGGATCAGATATTTAAAAATCATATTGCATAAAGATAAACACACAGAGGATGAGAGGTACCAATTTCTAAATGTTGTACCTGGAAGGAGTAAATATGCTTATTTTTGTACATTTTTCTCTCTGTTTTACCAAATTATTGCTGCATCTCCTCCTCCACCTCATAGATGGACCTCCTATCAATCTCAACCGTGAGGCCCTCTGCCTTTCTTGAACCATTCTCACCCTCTGCCTTTCTTGCAGTGTTGTTTTGGACTGGACAGCCATCAATATAAAGTTGCACAATTAGAAAGCTGAGAGCTTAAAAATCGTGAATGCACCACATCAAACAATGCCTTTCATAACAGCTTATATCTCCCAGCTTGGTGTTTACTTTCCAAAACAAAAGCAACAATCCTCAGAGTTACTGGTTAATACAAGTGCAACCATCCTGCCTTTCATAAGCACAAAAGATAAGGCTTCCCAAATTGTCTGAGGAAGGACTATGGATTTATCCCCAGCCATCAAACCATAAAAGCCTATTGCAAATTGGTTCCCCATTCAATCTTTACATAGAAAGCTTGCACCTCACCAGCAACTCTCTCTTTTGGTACTAACTTCCACTGAAATCAGCACTTGACGTTCTCAAAAATAAAGAAATCATGTCCACTTGGAAATAGGAGGTTTACAAATTTTTAAAGAATGAATCCCAGCCATTGCTTCTTGACAAATCATGATCATGTGGTTGTAGTAGTTAAGAACTTGAGAAGCATTGACAGCCTTCCCTTCAAGCATGGCCTAACTCCTGCATTTTAAAATAGCCCAAAGATTAAAAAATGAAAAAGATCCCTAAGAGTGGATTAATAATGGAATTTTATTCAATAAATTAAGATCTAATTTTGGATCTTATCCAAACTATAGGGTTCTTGCATTCTAATAAAAGGGTAAATATATGCGTAAGTTATGGAATGATCAATATCATTAATAAGGATTTTACTGAATCTATTATATTTCAATTTACACCATAACTGCTTATGAAATACCTGCCCATCTGCAGCACAAAGGTGACAATGCTTTGATCATCTGTGCAAGGAATGATGTCTAGTTGAAATATACATTCCACTCAGGCATAGTTTTAAAAAGCCATTCCTCCATTCCATACATACCCACAGATAAACATGTTCTACAGCATGATATATAACTTGCAATCATCAAATTCCATGTTACTATTTCTCTTTCAGGAATTTCATCGAACAGTTATGTGCATTAGGCATAAAGATTCATTTAAAACTGTAAGAGATATTGATGTGCTAAAAATTCGAAGTGCTAGAAGTACAATTTTTAGAAGGGAAAAACAATTGAACACATACACATCTAAGCACCTCTTTACAACTATTTTCCCTGAAAAACAATTTTCCTAAGGAATAATACAAATGAAATTCCTCACCACAGATGTGAAACCACACAAAAGACCAAAATTTATACCACTAAGGTAAATTCTAAATAGTCCCCAGTAAAAATTACAAAGAGACCAAAAATTTGCTTCAAAGTTAGATTGCCTCTTAAACTAGACCAAATTTCTGACATCCATTACCAAGAATATGAATTCCACACCATATAAATGCAAAATCTGAAGCAGCATTCACAAAAAATTACAACTTAAGTTCCTTTATAACTCCACACATTCATAATAAGTAAAACAAAAACTAATAAATTAACATGTATAACCCAAAAGTTTAAATTTTAGGAATTTTAGGAATTTGAGAAGAATTTTTTGGAGTTGAGAAGATAGCCTCTACTGCAACACTTGAAGAATTAGTTTAAATTAGAATTGGATTTTTAAAATTCATATTGCATAAATATACACACACACAGAGAGAAGAGAGGTACCAATTTCTAAATGTTGTACATTGAGGGAGTAAATATGTATATTTCTGTACGTTTTGCTCTCTCTGTTTTACACAATTATTGCTGCTCCTCCTCCTGCAGCTCGTAGATGGACCTGCCATCAATCTCAACGCAAGGGATGTTGATGATATTCTTCAACCACTCTTGCCCTTTTCCTTTCTTGCAGTTTTGTTTCAGCACTGGACATCCTTGAATATATAGTTGCAGAAGTGAGGGAGGCAGGCCGTTCTCTGGGAGGGATGCGAGTTTAGGGCAATTCCTGATCAATAGTAGTTCAAGTGAAGAGAGGTTTTGAAATACCTTGGAGGATAGGAACACTATATTTGAAAAATCGTCAATATACAGATAGGTTAGAGAGGTAGGTAGCAGTAGCATCATCTTCCCATCTTCCTCCTCAGGAAACGACTGCCAATCCTCAAATCCAAAACCATAAATGGAGAGAAGTGTAAGAGACGTGAGTCTGTGTAATCCCCGTTCAAATACTTGCTTACAGATAGTCATCCCTCGCAACGAAAGTCCCTTTAGGTTTGTCGGCAAGCCCTCTTCTGGTAAGGATACTATGCTTGGACATTTATATATTATAAGAGAAGTGACCATATGCATGCGGGGCAAGGCCTCTAGTTTCTCACAGCGACAGATAAAAAGATTTGTCAGGCGAGTGGGGAGAAACCCTCCATCCGGAAATGAAACAAGACTACAGTCTCCTATGATTATGTCATTCAAGTGGTAGAGTTTGTGTAGGCCCTCCGGTAAGAATTTAATCTCTTTACAATCAATGATGCTAAGACATTCAAGAGACGTGTTATTGTGTAAGTTGTCCGCCAGTGACTCTAACTTTGGGCAATCATATACTTCAAGTTTTTTAAGGGCAATAGGTAACTGGTTACTTGGTGATAATGATGTCAGCTCTGAGCAATCCAAAATCACAAGGGATTTAAGCTTCACAAATAGGTCACCTCTTAATGGTACACATTTTAGAGACGGACAATCACTAATAACCAAGTGCTCAAGAAGAGATGCATTACTGTTAATACTCTCCTCTTTCATTAATATAGAAGAAGCCTCTCCCTCGTCTATCAAAAACTGCAAATTCTCGCAATTTTTTATCTCTAGCCTTTTCAAAGTTGGAGGTAGCTGGCGTATTGAAATGAACATCAAAGAACTACATCTCTCAATAGTTGCATATTCCAAGCATGTACAATTGGACATTGGTAAGGAATTTAAAGCACCACAACCTTTAATAGTCAATGTGTTTAATGTAGAAGCCAAGTGGATGTTGACGAGACTCGGGCACGACTGAATTTCCAACCTAACAAGGGATATGAGACTATCTTGCCACAAAGACGTCAGCTCGTTACAATTATCTATCTTTAGATTTTTTACCTTTGCTAACCCTTCCATGAACTCCTTTGATAAGCTTTTAAGACCTGGAATAGAAAAAGTAATTGACTCCAGCAAGCATAACTCTTCTATATTATTGCTCACCACCTCTTTGCACCCTACAATATTTAATTTATGGAGCGTTGGAAGGCTTGGAATTGAAACAACCAACTGCTCACAATTATGAATAGTAAATTTTTCCAATGATGGGAGATGGTCTGGCAATTTCCCTTGCAATTTGGGGCATTGAGAGATAAAAAGCTCACGCAAGCAAGGGAATTCTCCGTACTCAACTCCACAAGAAATCCAATCTTGCCATTCTTGCATATCCTCAAAGTGAAGTTTTTCTAACAATTGAAAAGGTTTCAAGAAACCTTCCCCATAAAACTCAGGACCAATAGTCTGCACCATGGACATACTCTTAATGGTAAGGAATTTGAGGTTGGATAGATGTCCAACAACCGGTAAGGATTTGCATTTTGCACATCTGACAATCTTTAGATCCACAATATAAGAAAAGGAATCGTCTCCTAGCCATGTTGGGAATTTCACACCAATATAGCCATGAATTGAAAGTTTTTTCACTACTGTTGAAGGTCGTAGCATGTGAAGAATATCTTTTGCAATGCTTGCATCTTGTAAATCATTAGGTGCAGACCCCCATTCGATCTCTAGTGCATCTAAATTCTTCTTACCATTTAAATTGGCCCTTCTTGCATCCTCGACATCGAGCACATTCTCCAAACTTGAAATGCATAATCTTCCCTGAAGAAACTTCAAGTTCATCAAGTCTCCTATCTTGGATCCATTATCTTTCCCCACAATAAAATTAGATAGCGTGTGTAGGTTCTTTAATTTTTCTATTCCCACCGGCATTTCTCTAATTAAATTGGCATTTGTAATGTCAAGATACCGAAGATTAACTAGATCCATAATTTTCTCTGGTAACTTTGTAAGTTTGTGACAACCTTTCAACATCAATGTCTGCAAATTGTATAGAGAACTTGTTGATTCTGGTAAACTTCTAATTTGAGTATTAGAAAGGTTGAGGTATCTTAAATGTTTCAGATCACCAATTGCGCTTGGTAGCTCAATGATGTAATATCCACATAAAGATAATACTCTTAAGCATCTTAATTGTGGCAATATACGATTAGGAACATCGTTTGTTAAGTAGCCTGATGATTTGATTGGTTGGGGTAAGAATGTTCGTAAATGCATATTTATGGGGAAGTTTTCAGACTTTTTGATGCCATCAAAACGATGCCGTATGTAAGAGAAATGTCGTACCTTTGTAGAAATCTCAGATTGCTTATTACTCCCCAATGCATCTTCCATTCTATGGAATAAGCCCCTTGCTGCCCATCGAGCTAGATCATTGATAAGATCATGCATGACAAAGAGTGATCCATTATTGCTTGATTGTTGAAAGAATGATCTCATGAGTAGATCACGAAAATACTCAGCACCAAGAACTTCCATTGACTCGTTTCTTTCCGTTTCTTGAACCAAACCTTCTGCCATCCATAACAAGACAAGCTCATTCTCCTCAAATTCATAATCTTTTGGGAATAGTGAACAATATGCAAAGCACCTCTTTAAATGTGAAGGGAGGTATTGGTAGCTCAATTCAAGAACAGAAATAATACCCTTTTTTTCCCAGATCTTGCTATTTAGCACATTTTTCCATTCATTAGGGTTGCGTTTAGTGCGTAAAGCACCTCCAAGTACTTTTGCTGCCAAAGGTGATCCCTTGCATAGACCCAAAATTTCTCTACCAATTTCCTCAAGTTCTGGATGCGCAACAAAATCTGTTGACCCTAGTGCATGTTGGAGAAATAGACGCCTGCAAGCATCATTTGACAACTCTCTCAACTTGTAAGGTGAAGTAGTTTCCATTATTTTTGAAACCTCATGACTCCGAGTGGTGACAATAATCTTACTTCCTGGAGCTCCAAATTCAAAAGGACAACATAGTTGAGTCCAACTATTGTAGTCTTCATTCCAAACGTCATCCAAAATGACCAGAAATTTCTTGCCATTTAATTTCTCCTTCAATTTGACTTGTATTGAGTTTAAATCATCACCATCATTGCAGTGCCCAGAAGGGATAGATTTTAGAATTTCTTTTGACAGCCTTACAATGTCAAAGTCTTCAGAAACACAAACCCACGCTTTCAAATCAAAGTAACTGCTCACATCTTCATCATTGTACACTAGTTGGGCAAGAGTTGTCTTACCCAAACCACCCATACCAACTATGGGAATCACAGAGAATTGAGTATCACTAGATTCAATACTCAGCAACAGCTTTATGATAGCCTTTTTGTCCTCATCCCTGCCATAAGTACGGCGTTCAATCACCAGAGAAGTAGTGGGCACCCTTGATCTTTCTGTTCCAATCCTTACCCCAGTGCTTCCTCTCAAATCCAAACCATTATTTTCTGTCACAATTCTTTGTAGTCTCGAGTCAATATCTGCAATCTTGGACCGCATATTGGCATCGAACATAAAAGAACTTGGACTCAAACCCACACAACAAGCAGGGATGAACTTTCTTACCTTACTTGTGCTGGGTTCTGCATTTAACTTACGTCGCAAAACTTCGGTCTCAAACTCATCCAAGATATCATCCGCATCATATGCCAACTCTTCCAGCTCGTCCAGCAAGATCTTCCCCAACCTGCTTGTCTCCCGCTTCTCTTCTGCGTCATCCAAAACTGCATGGATTTTTGATAACGTTTTCTTCCACTTGTTGAGGTCAACATGAACTTGTTCTTGCTGAAAGATCTTCAACAAATCAGAGGAGGTTAACTTGTTAACCAGCGCCTCAAACAAAGAGGATAAAGCAGCCTCTACGATTACTGACATGATTCGATCCTGCTGGGAAAGAAGAAATTATGAGAAATGAAATTAGCAGACACTCTTCTGTGAAATGAAATTCGTTTTATTTTACTTTTTTTATTATTATTTTTAATATTTGTTTCTTCTTTTTTTTTTTTTTTTTTTTTGATGGGAAATACTTAAACTTCATTGGTGATATAGCTGTATATAGTTACATCTATATAGTTATATAAAGAAACAAAATGAAGCACGCCAAAGCTGGACTCTGCAAATTCTATCTGGCGTTTGTAATTTACTAATTTGTTTCATCTATCTAATTATTAAATCACAAACCAAGCCCTGATTATTTTAATTAATGGAACCAAAAATAAAAAAGGTTGGAAATAGTGCTTCTCTGCACAATCCCAACTCAAAGAGCGAAAGAAAGAGTGAGAAGATCAAGATGTACCTTTTTCAAGTCTGGTTGTTCGAAGCTTTGAGGAGAAACGTGGAATTGAGAGAGTGATCGAGCTACTTTGTAAGATAGAAACTAGAAAGGAGAGAGAAACAGCAAAACAGATAGAGATAAGAAAGTTAATAAAACATCTAACTATCTAAGCCACTTGCATGCAACTGGTTGGAGTGATTGCAACGTGGATAGCCCATATCCTCATATCTCATACGGTGGATTTGTCTTTCTAAAAGTGGACTGTATTGAGCTTGACTTTTGAAAAATATATAAACTTGTATAGTTAGTAGGTATATAAAATTTTCTATCCGAATCAGAAGACCTTCCCAATGATTCTACATAAGATCCCAATATGATATTATTACTAAAATTATTACGTATTTAATGGTTTTTTTTAATAAAACTTTTTAAAATTTTCGTAACATATTTCAAGCTCCCCGCCATAGGACGCTTTTTAAAGGGGGAAGTCCCATACTCCCATTGTTAGTTTTATACAAATACAAGTTTCTTTGAATTTTTTTTTTTAACAGGTTAGGTTCCCACAAAATGTAGAAACTTTCGTAATTATTTCACTAATAATCTAATCATAATTATTTCACTAATACACTAACATTCAGAACAAAATTCTTTAATATTTTTATTTGTTTTCAACGTTTTTATATTTTAAAATTAAAATAGTATGTCTTCCACATGTTTTGGTATTCAAAATTAGGGGTGCTTTTTGCCATTCATCTCAAAAAAATTAGGGGTGCTATTTCCGCAGCACCTAAAATATTTAAAATGGATCAACCTAAGTGACATGGTATTACTATTACAACAATTTTCATAATTATTTCACTAATACTCTCACCTTTTTAGGTCAAGATTCCTTAATATTTTGTTTGTTTGTTAATTAGTTAATGATTTTACATTTTTTTAAATAAACTATTCCACATTTTTTGTATTTAAAATTAGGGATGTTATTTCGATCTAGCACATAAAAGATTTAAAATAGATCCACTTAACTAACATTGGGGTACTAAAGCAGCAAACTAAGAATTTAAACCTCTTTCTTTAATTAGGGAGAGTAGTTTATTGATCCTAATGACTTTTTTTCCCCCTCTAAAATAGAATTCTACTTTTAAGTATATATGTGTGTAAAGCTTCCTCTCATAGACTTGAAGCTCAACCCTTATCCCTCACAGTTCACAAGCACTTATACTTGTGGAGTGATCATCGTGCCAAGAGTGCACGACTGCATGATTCTAATGACTTTGCACTCTATAGATTGTTAATTAGATCCAAAATAAAATATGAATGATGAAATGGACTCTCTCCATTTCAAATGTAAATGAGAGAAACTTGTTCTGACATTAGAATGATCCTTCCTTATTTATAGAACTATAAATAAACTAAACTATTTCTCAACATGTTTATGTTCTTTTATTTACTAATATGAACCAATCTCAAGGTTTAGTTTAGGCTTGAATATTAAACATAATAATATGGTAATGAATAAGTTTGTTAGCATAAGACTTGATATATATATATATATATATATATAGAAACAAACACATATACACACACTCACAAGGGAGAGGAAAAATGGTTTTAACATAAAAACACATCATCAACTTCACTCAAAAGCCATAGTATAAGTTTGAAAAATGAGTTTATAAGAGCATTAGCACTGGAGAATTCTAATTCTACTATATTTTAACATCTCAAAAAGCCACTTTATCATTATAAAGTACCATTTTACAATACCTCCAGCATCCTAAACTTTTATTTTTCAATTCTACTTATTAAAATAATATATCTATGTAATAAAATAATTATCCCCAATTACATAATTTATTCTTTCTTTCTCGTTCTTTCTGTTCAACAACCACAAATTTTACAGAAAACACCATCACCACATGCCCACCACCGCTGCACTACACACACCTAACACCACCACCACCACCAACCACCAACCACCTATAATCTACCATCAACACCAAAAAAAAAAAAAAAAAAAAAAAAAAAAAACCCAGACCATCAAACACCAAACACCGATCACCTAAACACCACACCGATCACCAAAAAAAAAAAACCACCTGCAAAAATCCACAGCCCAACGCCAATCACCCAAACACCGATCACCCACACCAATCCGAACCCACGCAACCCACGGCAAACCCACAGCCCAACGCCGATTTCCACACCACACCCAAACCCATCACCACACACACACAACCACACACATACACAAACACAAACACAACCCACCAAACCATCAACTGAGCCACACACACACCCACCATCAAACCAATCGGAGACAGCAACAACCACCACACCCATCAGACCCACGGCACCACCCCGATCCATCGTCAACCACGGCATCGCCCCAATCTACCACATCAAACCATGATCTCCACCGAACCATGAGATCCACGAAGGCTTGATTCAAGGGAAGAGAAAGAAAAAAGAAAGGGAAGAGAGATCAAAGAGAGACAAAGAGGGAAGAGACCCATGCCGCTGCGACCATCTGCCACGCCACAACACCACCTACCCACGCCGACACCGCAGCACCACACCGTCTGATCTAGAGATGGGCACCGATCCACACAGAGAGGGATGAGAGAGAAGGAGGGATTGAATGAGAGAAAGAATCAAAGAAAATGTTATCGGTGAGAAAGAGAGAGGAGAGCTTTGTGAGAGAGATGAGTTGAAAGAGAAAAGTCAGAGAAGTGAAAAGAGGGAATAAAATATAATTATTTTGGTTTACAATACTGCTACAGTACAATTCTACCTTTAGAATTGTACTGTACTGTAGCAGTATTGAAAAAAAAATTTGCAATACTTGGGTTTAGCATTCCCTGATGCAAAGCATTTTGAGGCTGGAAATGCCAAATTCTCCCTACATATGACATTAGCATTCTCCAGTGCTAATGCTCTAAGAGCATCCACAGCCAGTTTTGCTATCTCATCTTATTTTACCATCCCAAAAAGCTACTTTATCAATTATACCATACCATTTTACAATACACCCAACATCCCAAAACTCTATTTTTTCCCCATTTTATTTAAATATTCTTTTTTTACTATTTTTTTTTTCAATTCCTTTTCTTCTCTTTCTCCCTCAACCTCTAGCATCGGCTACAACTAAACAAACAATCACCACCACGCCACCACTACCCTCGACCTAACAAAATCCCACTAGAACCAAAAACCCAAAATAAAAAAACAAAATAAAACCCACCAAGTACCCACTACAAACCCAGCAAATCCATAGCCCACCAAACCCAGAAACTAGCTACAACTAAACAAACAATCACCACCACGCCACCACTACCCTCGGCCTAACAAAATCCCACCAGAACCAAAAACCCAAAATAAAAAAACAAAATAAAACCCACCAAGTACCCACTACAAACCCCGTAAACCCATAGCAACCCAACTACTAGCCACAACTAAACAAACAATCACCATTACGCCACCACTACCCTTGGCCCAACAAAATCCCACTGGCACCAAAAACCCAAAATAAAAAAAAAAAATAAATAAAACCCACCAAGTACCCACTACAAACCCAGCAAACTTATAGCAACCCAACCAACCAAACGCCGGCCACCAAATCCAAAAACTGGCCACCATGTCAATACCACCAAACCCACTAAATGTCGGTCTTTATGCCGATCTCCGCATCGGTCTCCACGCCAATCTCCACTGCGTTGACCTCCAGCCACCACGCCCATCTCAGCCGCGCAACCAGCCTCGCCACCACGCCGATCTAGAAATTCGATCTGGCGTGAGCTCTGATCTGGCACAAACTCAACTGAGAGAAGTTTGACAGTGGTGAGAGAGAGAGGGGATGAGAAAGAGAGAAGGAAGAGAGAGAAAAGAAAGAGAAAAAATAAGAGAGGAGAGAGAAATTGCTGGGTAAAATTATTTTAATGAGAGGGGAGCATTAAAAAATTATTTTTTTATACCATTTAGCTACAGTACCATCTTACATTTGAGATGGTACTGTAGCTAAATCTAAAAAAAAAATTGGCTTTTCCCATATGGCCTTCCGGTTGTGGATCAATTTTTGGGTCTGTATGTCAAATGTACTTTACATTTGGCATATAACAGGCCCATTGTTGATGCTCTAAGATATCAAATTATTCTTTATAATTTATTGGTGATATAAATAATTTATTTATAGTAATTATATATGATTTTTTAAAATATAAGTTTGGTGAATTTAATATTTATAAGTTCATAAATATAAATAATTCTATTTAATTGATTCAAATTATGTAATGTACCTATATTTTAATTATGGCTAAAATATTATTTTCGTCACTAAAATTTGTATGAAGTTCCTAAAAAGTTAAAAAAAAAATTGTTTTTCATTCATTTACCATTGAGAACATTATACTGCTTTTTTTTTTTATTAAAAAAAAAAAGGTTTTAAAAAAATTTCAAGATTTTTAGGGATGAGAAATTTGTTGATTTTCTAAACGACTCATCTGATTCTCGTTACTAGTGAGTTTATATACTTTCCCTTCTAGAATTGAATTTACAATTTAATAATCTTGGATGAAATTATGAATTGCTAGAATTGTGACTGTGAAAACATATGCTTAGCTCAATATGGTCCATATTGGACAGTCAGTTAATCACAAGTTCCAAAAGAAGTCAATCCTAGACTCCTAGTCCCTAGATATTTACTTAGTGTTAATCTAAAAATCATCACAAGTAATTTAGTGGAAACGTATTTAGAAGTAAATTAATTAAGCTGGTATAACTTAGATACAATTACCGAGGACCAAGGAGTTGCTAACTCCAAACACTCCGGCCACTACACGTGCAGGTCTGGTTATAGATTCCTTAAAGAGGAATCAGAGTTGCTAGCTCATCCACAAGCCCCACCAATCTGTGATAAGAAGGTTTGGAAAGCGATATGGAAGATGCAAGTCCCACCGAAGATAAAAATTTTTATTTAGCGAGCATGTCGAAATGTATTGCCAACCAAACAAGCTCTGATGAGGAGGAAGGTAGTTGCTGACCCAATTTGTGAAAGATGTAAGTTGGATGTGGAAGATGCAGAGCATGCTTTGTGGTCATGTCCGGAATTGGATGTGGTGTGGGTGAATCAGGTACCATGGAGTTTCAGGCATGACGTTGGTTTCTCAGGAGTGAAGGAGTTGCTGTCATGGATGGTTGAGAGAGGAATGCCCCTGGAGCTGTTTGCATTTACTGCTTGGAGTGTTTGGAGTCAGCGGAATAAAGCCCATTTGAACCTTCAGTCCAGTCCGCTTCAGCAGGTGGCAGAACAAGCAAGAACCATGTTTACGCAATACCAGGTGACCACACAGATTGCAGAATTGCAGATTAGGAGCAGTGGCATCGGAGGAACAAGGTGGAGACCTCCGCAAGCTGGTTTTGTCAAGATTAATTTCGACGGCGCTGTGTTCTGTCATTCAAACTCATTGGGTGTTGGAGCTGTAATACGGAACCATGATGGAGCTGTTATGGCCTCTTATGCAGAAAAATTAAACCAAGCTTACAAGGCAGAGGAGATAGAAGCACTGGCAGCACTCAAGGCAGTACAGTTTGCATACGACCTGGGCTTCCAAAAAGTCATACTCGAAGGGGATTCACTTGGTCTCATTAAAGCTCTGAAGGCAGAAGAACATAATCTGTCCCCACTGGGTTTATTGGTAGAGGATGTCAAGTTGGTTGCAAATAATTTTGTAAGTTTATCGTATTCTCACATTAAGAGAAACGGAAATAGTGTAGCTCATAATCTGGCGAAACATGCAATACGCATACCAGATTTTCAAGTTTGGATGGAAGATGTCCCATCACATATTGTTTCGTTTTTACATTCAGATGTAGTTCTTTTACCTTAATAAAATTACACAAGTTTCATTCTCAAAAAAAAAAAAAAAGGTGTTTATCTTAGACTTCCCAATTACATTAGACCATGACTAATAAGTCACATGATAAAATTTAATTATGGTTAAGGAAAGAAAATATAAATGATGTTGCATTGACCAATACAATCACATAATTGAATCTCATTAACAAATCTAAAGTGCACACTCAAGGAACAGTACTACAAAAAATAAAATAAAATAAAAAATTGTCCCTTCTTAAACCATATATTAATTTGCTTATATATGCGCGCACCCATGATACCCAATAAGACATTATTACTAACTCGAGTTGGAATTAATCAGGTTCTTAGGAGTATTAGCAGAAGCAGTCTCAAGCAGATATGGAAGAGATCCGAGCTGCTTACAGAAGATTATCAAAAGCTAGAGCGCCATCCAGACACAACTTCTCACTAAAAGCTGCTTCGGGCAAGTTCATGAAGCTTAGAGAAGTATATGATGTACTGAGCAATGAAGAAACCCGTAGATTTTATGATCGGACACTTTCTCAGGAGGCTGCGAGCCTAGAAATGAGAATGAAATTAGAGATTCCTTTCGAGAAAGATGTTCCATTCCTGACATGGTTGATTGTCTTGGCGGCAGGAACATGGAGCTAGGTGATCAAGCAACCACGTACAGCCCTTGGCACTGATACTGCCATCATTATTTTTTCCATTTGTGGTATCAAATATGCGATTTACTTCAAACAACCATGCTAATCAAGAATAGCTTAGAGCCTTGTATTATAAATTAATGTATATATAGTGACCTCTCATTCCAAGTGCACATCAAACTATTGTGGCTATAATCATTAAAGTTAATTTGTATATGTGATTGAACGTGATTTATGTGCTATCAGTGGGGGAACTCTATACTTGTATTGTCATCGATTTGATAGTTATAATTCACTAGTCGCGGACCCGCGCGTTGCGCGTGATAATTATTTTTATAGTGGTTTTATTATTATTATTTTTTTTTTTACAATTTAAACTAATCTAATAATGAGTAATGCATTTCGTAATTATATTTTTATTTATTATAGGAACAATCATATATGTAACATAGGAACAATCTAAAACACCAAAAAAATGTAAACTAAAAAAAATTAATAAAACTTAACAATGATTAATTGAACCAATATTAGGATAAGATTTTGTTTTTGATAATCTATTAAGGTTATTGTCTTTATAGAAATTATAATTTCGGCCACCCAAAACATATTATCAAATAAGCAATTATTGTATATATATACACATTTTAACTTTTGCAATTTGTCACATATCCAATTATTTTCGTTTGGCTAACCTTTGCTTTTTTTTTTTTTTTTTAATGAATGACATTATAGAGTACTTCTAATACAACTATTAAAAGTACTTTGTCCACCACAAAGGATTAGAAAATAAAAAAAAATTTGTAAAGTCTCATAGTTTAACATCCTAATTGAGCACTATAAAAATCATGCTATGTAACAAAATAAATACCAAATTATCCAAATCATGCTATGTAATAGAATAATATTATATTTTTATACGCTATATTTAATTCTTTAGATCGCAATAGGATAATATTTAACAATCAAAGAGAATAAAAAATAAAATAAACAACAACAACAATTTAAAAAACAAAACTAAATTGCATTAACCCAAAATAGAGTTTTAAAGAATATAAAAAATAATCAACCTAAAGTAGAGATGCAATAAAAAAAAAAAAAAAATCCACCAAAAAATTTATAGAGAGAGAGAGAGAGAGAGTACCTTTTTTTTGGTGAGGAAAAATTATGCATAGAATAGAAGAGATAGTAACAAATTTATAGTAAGAGGGTGTAAATAAGAAGAGGCAAAAATAAAGGAAGATGAAGGGAAAAAGGAAGAATGATATTAATGTACAGGGTAGTGGAGAGATGAAAAGGTAAGGGATGGAGAAAGATTGAAGAAGTAGTGGGGAGATAAAATGGTAAGGAAGAGAGAAAAGTTGGAGAAATGTAAATATTAAAAAAAAAAATGTTAAAAACAATTACAGGAAAATTGAAAAAAAAAAAAAAAAAAAAAAAAGAAAAAA
>NW_027070447.1:58545-71311 GCF_002906115.3 Quercus suber
TTTTTTTTTTTTTTTTTTTTTTTTTTTTTTTTTTTTTTTTTTTTTTTTTTTTTTCTCTCCTTTAAGCTGAAAAAGCTTACACAAAATCTTAAAACTGAACTGAAAAGGTTTTGGGTTAGACTTAATAATGGAACTAAATAAATAAGAGGTGAGCTAGATTAATTATACAGATTTATTATATGATGATAGTAGAAGTAAATAAATAAGTAGTGGATTGGATTTATTATAGGGTGATAGTGGAAGAAAATAAATAAGTAGTGAATTGTATTTATAAGGCTAAAAATTGTAAAAATCATTTTAAAATTGTAGGACAAATTATATATATTTTAAAAATGACGTGGCAGCTGATGTAGCGCAATATGAGAGCAGCAACATTAAACGCCACGCTTCAGCTTTTAGTAATATATAGATTTGATTACAAGGATAAGGTAATTGATAAGAAATTTGTTTAATACGGGTCACAATATATTGTTGGTTCTTACACTTTAACCAGTGAGTGATTTTAGTCCTCAGTAAACTTAAATTGTTCGCATCATACGTTAATCTCGACATAGTCAAACTAAGAATTGACATATCATCTCTACAACAGACATGTTAGCTAGGAAATAGAAGTAATTATTTAAAATTTATTAAGGACTAAAAGCAATCCCATTAAATTTTATAAATCAAAATCAATCGTGGGTTAAAATTTAGAGAACAACAATGTATTTTGACATAAAATAAAACTCAACTTGTAATACGTAAGTCCTTGTTATAGAATTATTTTATCCAAGGTCTTGTTAGGAGAAATTGGAGGTACATCTCTTCATAATAATTAATTGCAACAGGATTTCACTCACAATGTTTTTTTGTTTATCATAATAAAAGATTGTCAGGGATGTATGGCCAACCTTTTTTTTTTTTTTTTGTGAGAATCAAGATCGTGAAATTTATTGAATCAAAACTTTATCATGGGTTACAAAAGGAGAAATGTCTTCAGACATCTCCTCCAGCCAAAACTAAGGTTCCAACAAACCTTTTCTTTTATCGCTAAATGTTGAGCTATTGAATTCCCAGTCCGTCTTACATGAGAAAAATAAATAAGCTTGAAGTCTTTTGCGGCTATCCACGAGTCTTCAATCACATGATCACACCTCACCAGACAGCAACCTTCAGAGTTTAGAAAATTAATAATCACAGCCGAATCTCCATCAACCTCAGCCTCAATAGTGCCAATTGCCAGAGCAAAATTAATGTCCCTTCTACACGCCAACCTCTTCAGCTGTAAAAGGAATAGGGATATTCTCTGACATACATAGCACCAACGATCTCACCACAACTATTGCGGATGACAACACCCAGACCAGCAACAAAGATGTCCTTGAACAAAGCTCCATCAAAATTAATTCTGTATGGGACATGCAATCTGGGGATGAGGAGGAGTTCGAATGTGTACCTCATGAAATTCTCAAAGAAGCTCCACAGCCGAAGTAAAAAAACTTCAGGTTGGTGGGGGAGGTTTGTTTAGGCGATGAGCATTCCGTCGATACCATAGACTCAGAATACAACCATTGCAAAAAGCTCAGCATCAAGAGAGTCAGGGAGACTAAGAATACCAACTCAGAGTTACGTCTCAGAATACAACAACGCAATTTCCCTCTTTCTCTATCTTTTTCGCGCCAAGAGATCCAATCCTCACAGCCAAACAGACATCTTCACATTTCCCAGTAATTCCATTTTCCATTTCCAGTCCCAAGCTTCTTCCTTTTTCCAGCACACAAGCAATGGGATCAAAACCCTTCCTCCAAATCCACACTCCTTCGAAACCCTATTCTCCTCAATCCAATCCCACGGGTAAATTTAAACAGAGTCTTTTTCAGATCACTTCCTAAATTTTTCCAATTTCTCGTTTCTCACATTTCTAAGCTATTTTCAGGATTTCACCAAATCGACTTCACTGTTCCGATTTCGAAGCCGTGTACGGACTCTCTCAAACATTTTGTTCGAAGATCTCGATCGGCGATTCAAGCAGCTCTTCGTCTTCGATCGAAATCAGGTACGGAAGTGTGGGCCAGCTAATTTTGATTCTTAGGTGCTGTTTGGTTGTTTTGAAATTGTTAAGAGTTTGATCCGAATTTGCTGTGGGAGAAAGTTAGGGCATTGCTTTTGATTGTGAAGGTTTTGGTTTCGAGGGAGAGATAGAGAGAGAAAATGAGAGTTAGGAAAGTTGTGTGAAAATGCTGCTAATAGTTTAGTGATAGTGAGGCTTAAAATTTTACTTTTTTTTTTTTAATGCTAATAGTACCTCTCATTTCACCTTCGTTTTGATCACATTTGCATGTAATTCAACCTTGTAGGAAGCAAAGTGGGTCTCACCTTTAGTCCATGGGAGTAGAGAACTCGGAATAAAAAAAACATTAGACACTGTTGCATTCCAGGGGAGGGTTTCATATATTTTGGAAGTCAAGTCTATATCAACCTACGTTTTTTTTTTTTTTTTTTTAAAAGGCCCACTTGCGCACCGACCTTTTTAAAAAAGAGAGTTAACAAACTAGTTATTGACTTAGACTGAAAATGGAAGTTGACAGAGTCCGAGGCATAGAAAGGTGTTCATTTATTTTAAGTAGCAATTGCATGATAAGAGCTTCACGGACTGCAATTTTCCAAAATCTGTAAGTTCACACTTACTTCTAAATCATTTTTTTTTCCCTCATTGATGCATATTTATTTTTTGATTCAAGATTTACTTGTATACTTAGATTAACTTCCATGGATACAAGTAACCCATCTTCTTCAAGCCATCAATGGAAATACCACGTCTTTCTAAGTTTCAGAGGTGAGGACATTTGCAAGAGTTTTACAGACCATCTACACACTGCTTTGAAACAAGAGGGCGTCATCACTTTTAGAGATAAGGAAAATCTCGAGAGAGGAAAACCTATTTCACTTGAGCTTTTAAAAGCAATAGAAGAATCATTGTTTACTATTGTCATTCTCTCAAGAAACTATGCATCCTCAACATGGTGTTTGAATGAACTTGTAAAGATCATGGAATGCAGAGAAAAGATAGGGCTAATAGTTTTGCCCATTTTTTATGATGTAGATCCATTTACACTTGGAAATCTACTTTGACAGAAGTGGCCAATCTCGCGGGATTTTCTTTACAGGATAGGTAAATTATTTCCACTAAATATATTAAAGCATGGTTTAATTGACATATACTGGATTTGTTTTGTAACTTGTAGTTAGGATGTGATTCTAATGCATTTGACATGATAGCAACAACATCCTTTTCTGGTTGTATAATGATTTCTTTGACATGAATACTTGATATAATAATGTTACACAAAGGGGCAGTTGTTTCTTCTTCTTTCTTTTTTTTTTCTTTTTTTTTTTTTTGGGTAAAGAGGGGCAGCTGTTTCAGATGTGGGATTACCTTGACATGTATTGTTATTGTAACTATAATAATATAACCGTAAGTCTTTGATTGTTGTTCATTACCATCTTCTTTTATTTGTGGGATTACCATTTTTATGTAGGAGTTATTGTATCTCCTTAAGTTTTCAATGTGAGATTCATTCAAATTTAAAATAGTTTACAAAAAAATTTCACATTGACTCAAATTCCATAAAACAAATTTTCATTCTCTACAACAACTGTACCACCTTAATGAAGCTTGATACAAATAAGATAACTAACTTTTATAAAGTAAGCTAGTGTGGGCTTGCGTTAAACAATCTGTTTACTTACTAAATGATATCTTCTCTTGAATTGGATTAGGTTAAAAACTAGAGCTTTGATGCTAGTTTGTTGTAATTCTAGATACAAAAAATAGACTACAATATCCATACAAGGCAATGATACTTCATGTAAGTCAGAAAACTCCATGTCTATACCTTTGTATAACACTGACTAAAATCTATCAAATATAGATCACAATCACATGATTTACAACTACAAATGACATTCACAAACTCTAAATAGTGCTATTATACTTAAAACAAGAAACAAATGTCCAATTCACACAATGATTTTTTTTTAATCCCAAATATATCATGAATATTTCAGCGTTCAAAGAAACTCACACTACACATGTTTGTATATTTCAAATAGAATGTCTTTCAATCTTGTTATTCCTCCATATGGGTTGATCACCTCGATCTTAAGTTCCTATTGAACCAAAGGTATAAGCTATCAAACCTTAATATCATTGTTTGTATGTATGGCTCTAACTGTAACTCATTACTCTATTTGTTGTGATATGGGACAACTACTCGTGTAGGAATTATTGCATTTAATTAGTTCTCTACTTCTCTGTGAGAATTTGCAAGGATTTGAGGGTTATTCATAAGAGTGTATTATGGGTGGTTCACTCATATTACTTGATTTCTCTTCTTTGCAGGCATGAGTTAGAATTTATCCAAGATATTGTGAAAATGATATTAAATAAGTTAAGTTATGCATTCCTGAAAGGTACCAAAGATTTAGTAGGAATAGATTCTCGAGTGGAGGACCTATTGCCTCTTTTAGCTATAGGATCAAATGATGTTCGCATTATTGGGGTTTGGGGGATGGGGGGAATTGGAAAGACAACTCTTGCTAGAATTGTTTATCAAAAGTTTTTTGAGGAATTTGAAGATTGTAGTTTTATCACTAACATTAACATTAGTGAAGAATCTAAAAAATATGGTATACCTCACCAACAAGATGTTAATGATAAAGTTCTTATGATCAAGAATAGGTTATATAACAAAAGGATTCTTCTTGTTCTTGATGATGTACATCAATTCAATCAATTAGAAAAGTTGGCTAGGAAGCCTAATTGGTTTGGTCCAGGCAATAGAGTTATCATCACAACGAGAGATAAGCATTTGTTGACAAGGCTAAAGGTATATGGAATATACGAGGCTAAAGGATTGAGTAATGATGATGCTCTTCAGCTTTTAGTTTGAATGCTTTTAGCAACGATCATCCGGCCAAAGATTATCTAGAGTGGTGGAAAGAGATATTCTAGCAGTTTTTGAGGAGTTCTATCTTCACAGTAAGTTTGAGAAATCTTTGAACGCTACTTTCATAGCATTAATTCCTAAGAAGAATGATGCATCCGATATTCGAGATCTCAGGCCTATCAGCTTGGTGGGGAGCTTTTACAAGATCTTGTCTAAGGTTTTGGCAAATCGTTTGAAGCTGGTTTTAGACCAACTTATTTCTGAGTCTCAGAACAGTTTTGTGGGAGGTAGACAGATTCTTGACTCAGTCCTTATTGCTAATGAGTGCCTTGATAGTCGTGTGAAGAGCAAGAAGCCGGGGGTTATTTGTAAGCTTGATATTGAGAAAGCTTATGATCACGTGAATTGGGGGGCTCTTCTAGATCTTTTGAAGAGAATGGGCTTTGGGGAGAAGTGGTGTAGATGGATTCGTACTTGCATATCAACTGTCCAGTTCTCTATTTTGGTTAATGGGACCCCAGCTGACTTTTTTAAGAGCACGAGGGGTCTGAGACAAGGGGACCCGTTATCCCCTATGTTGTTTTTGGTTATTATGGAGGTTTTAAGCAGGATGTTGAAAAGAGTTGAAGGAGCTGGCTTGATCAGGGGCTTTAAGGCTGAAGGTAGACGGGGGGAAGGGGAATGTATCTCGCACCTTTTGTTTGCGGATGATACTATTCTGTTTTGTGATGCTGAAGTGGAGCAGATCCTGCATATTCGAATGCTTCTCCTTTGTTTTCAGGCTGTGACAGGTTTGAAGGTTAATGTCTCCAAGAGCGCGATGGTTCCAGTAGGGGAGGTTAATAATTTGCATGTTTTGGCAGAGATTCTGGGCTGTAGGATTGGGGCTTTGCCTATGACATATCTTGGTATGCCGTTGGGGGCTTCCCACAAGTCCCCCTCTATTTGGAATCCTATCTTGGAAAAAATTAAGCGAAAGTTGGCTGGGTGGAAGAAGCTGTACTTGTCTAAAGGTGGAAGACTGACGTTGCTTAAGAGTACATTAGCTAGCCTCCCTACTTATTATTTATCTCTTTTTACCATCCCTTCTCATGTGGCTAAGAAGATTGAGAAGATGCAAAGAAAAAAAAAAAAAAAAAAAAAAAAAGAATTTACAAACATTATACAATTGTACTTACCCAATAGGTAAAATATACAAATTTTGAGTTATTATTATTTTTTTATTATATGTTACTATATTTCTATTAGAAGTTATGAGATATTATATTGGAAAACAGTGCACTTTACTTCAATCAGGCACATGCTTGCGCTTTGCACCTAGGCTCCAAGAGGCCTATGTGCTTAAGTGCGCTTGGCACTTTTGTTCATGAGCTCACCATTTGTTCCATGTGACTAAAAAATTTAGACATGTTCTCTAAACCTCCTGTTTAGTTCCTGTCTGATCAAATGAATATTATTCTTATTTTAAATTTTGCAGTAAGATTTTTGAACCTAGGTCTGTATATGCTAATTAGATACATATTTATTCCTTTTTAAGTTTTTATAGTAGGTAGGCCCAATAAGAAGAGATCAACTATAGTAAGAGACAATATCTTTACAGTGGTCCTTTCTCTTTTTCAACCCTTTTCAACCAACTATTATTTATTATATACGCTGCATGTGGATACAAGGAATTACAATTTTCTTTTTCTCAAACACAAATGGCCCAATTGATTTCTTTGACTATGCTTCCCCATTATAAATTAACTAGGAACTAAATAGTTAATTGATCATTTCACTTCTCTTCGTGCCATTTTTATTTGGGACTCAAAGTCTATGGGGTTGGAGAAAATACAGGAATAAAAAGGTTCCAACAAAGCTTGATTAGGGTTGATGATTAACAATGCGTAATATACAAGCATACATACCGTTGGTGCCTTTGCATTCTTTTCCAACCAAATTATGCAAAAAATATCTAGGGAGGCACAAAAGATTTAGGTGGAGTTTATTATCATCTTAAATGCAGAGTTTTCTGTCAGACATCAGATTTAGACACTTCTCTCAATTTCTTCTCTACTGATACATTTTTCAACAACCATTGGATTACTAGAAGTTTCTTTGAGATGCATCTTAGTTCCCAATACTGTGAGAGGCTGAAGAAATTATAAGATCCACATGGTGGATAAGTGATGTGGTTCACCATTCTACTAAAAAACTGCCACTTGTTTAAAATTGTTAAGTGAGTTTTAATACTCGCTCTTTCTATAATAAGCTTCGTTGTCCCTCATCTATTATCTTTCCTTGGAAAGGTGTTTGGAAGGTTAAGGCTCCTTCGCGCGTCTCTTTCTTCGTTTGGAGTGCTGCTTGGGAGAAGATTCTTACTGGGGATAATCTGCAGGGTAGAGGCTTTGATTTTGTTGACTGGTGCATTATGTGTCGTTGTAATGGGGAATCGGTAAACCATCTACTTCTCCATTGCGACAAAGCTTATCAGCTGTGGAGCTGGGTTTTCAGATCTTTTGGGATCAACTGGGTTTTGCCATGCTCAGTTGCAGATACTCTTTTTGGTTGGTGGAACTGGCTGGGAAAGCACTCTTCTAGTGTTTGGAATTTAGTTCCTCCGTGCCTAATGTGGTGTATTTGGAGGGAACGAAACTGGCGCACTTTCGAGGACTTGGACAAATCCGATGACCAGCTGCTCGCTTTTTTTACTGGTTCCCTTTTTGATTGGTCTAGGGCCTGGGGACTCACCTCTAGTGATTCTCTCCCTATGTTCCTAAATTCCCTTCTTTGTACTTAGTTTTCTCTCTAGTGTATTTGTTGTTTTTTCTTGTTTGTTTCCCTCTCTGTATTCTTTTTCTGCCTTATGTTGTTTGCATGAGGTAGCCTCTTGATGCGACAAAGCTTATCAGCTGTGGAGCTGGGTTTTCAGATCTTTTGGGATCAACTGGGTTTTGCCATGCTCGGTTGCAGATACTCTTTTTGGTTGGTGGAACTGGCTGGGAAAGCACTCTTCTAGTGTTTGGAATTTAGTTCCTCCGTGCCTAATGTGGTGTATTTGGAGGGAACGAAACTGGCGCACTTTCGAGGACTTGGACAAATCCGATGACCAGCTGCTCGCTTTTTTTACTGGTTCCCTTTTTGATTGGTCTAGGGCCTGGGGACTCACCTCTAGTGATTCTCTCCCTATGTTCCTAAATTCCATTCTTTGTACTTAGTTTTCTCTCTAGTGTATTTGTTGTTTTTTCTTGTTTGTTTCCCTCTCTGTATTCTTTTTCTGCCTTATGTTGTTTGCATGAGGTAGCCTCTTGAATATACTTCTCTCTTACTTATCAAAAAAAAAAAAATGAAGAATAAAGACTATGTAGTGAAAATACTTGAGTGTCTTGGCCTTCACCCTGACACTGGATAAGGATTCTCATTGAAAAGTCTCTCTTAAAAGAATGTGAAAATAAACTTTGGATGCATGAATTAATACAAATAATGGGTCAAGACATAGTTCGTCGAGATTTTCCTCAAGAACCTAGAAAGTGGAGCAAATTGTGGTTATATGAAGACGTTCACAATGTTTTGATGAAAAATATGGTAAGAGATCATTTATAGAACTCGAGCATGCACCTTATCATGTTATTCAACAAAGTTAAAATTTGAATAACTCTAGTATTCATATATCTAGCACACACCCATCTTTTTTTCTTGATTATTAGGGAGCAGAAGCTATTAAAGGCCTAGTCCTAGATCTTCATATGGTGACTAAATTGGGTGAACTGCATAAATCCAAAGAGGCATATGGAACCCTAATGCCTTTTCAAAGATGCCCAACCTTGAATTGCTTATAATTTATGGTGTTCACCTTCTGCATGGCCCTAAAGAACTTCCTAATGGCTTAAGATTTCTTGATTGGATTGAGTATCCTTCAAAATCTTTGCCATTAAGTTTTCAACCGGATAAGCTTGTTGAACTTCACATGTGTCATAGCAAAGTTGAACAACTTTGGAAAGGAAAAAAGGTCAGATTGTTATTTAATACTCGTGTACAACTTTGTTTTTTTTATTTTTAATAAATTGCAAGGTTTGTGGAACCTAATTATTCTACCCTTTTTTTGGGATTTTAATAGTACTTGGACAAATTAAAGTTCATCGAGTTGAACAATTCCTTAAGCCTCATTGAAACCCTTGACTTTACCGGAATTCCCAATCTTGAGAAATTAGTTGTTAAAGGTTGTATAAGATTAATTAAGGTTCACCCATCTGTTGTGGTTCATAAAAGGCTTACTCTTCTTAATCTAGAAGGTTGCCAAAATCTTAGTAGTCTTTCAAAAAAGTTTGAAATGGAGTCTCTTGAGATTCTTAATCTTTCTAATTGTTCCAAAATTAAGAGAATTCCAGAATTTATGGGAAACATGGAACGCTTGTCAAAACTTCACTTAGATGGCACTACTATTACGAAACTTCCCTCTTCAGTCGAGCATTTGACTAACCTTGCTACATTACATTTAAGGGATTGCAAAAATCTTGTGTGTCTTCCTAGCAACATTTGTAACTTCAAGTTGCTTAAAAAACTCAATGTGGCTGGATGCTCAAAACTTGACAATCTGCCAGAGAACTTGTGGAATGTTGTAAGTCTAGAAGAGCTTGATTTGAGTGGGATTGCTTTAAGAAAGCCGCCTGTCTCGATTGTTTGTTTAAGAAATCTCAAAGTACTGTCTCTTATGGGTTATAAACTGCCACTGCCTAGAAGATACCCAAATCCTGTGAATTTGTTATTGCCTTACTGTCTCAAAGTACTGTCTCTTATGGGTTGTAAACTGCCATTGCCTAGAAGAAACCCAAATCCTGTGAGCTTGTTACTGCCTTACTTGCCAAATTTGTGCTCTTTAAAGAGATTGAATCTAAGTAATTGTGATTTTTAGACAATCCCTAATGATATTGGTTGCTTATCCTCTTTAGAAGATTTAAATCTAAGTGAAAATAGTTTTGATTGCCTTTCTAAAAGCATCATTCGACTATCTAAATTGAAGACTATTCTTTTGAAGAATTGCACAAGACTACGTTCATTGCCACAACTTCCATCCAGCACCAGTAGTGTTTTTGCAGAAGGTTGTACCTTATTGGAAATATTACCAAAAACATTAATACCAGACGAATCAAACTCATTATTTCTTTATCTCTTCGATTGTTTTGAATTGGCTGACAATCAAGGGAGCATGTTCTTTGAAATGCTATATAAAGCTACTTAGGTCTCTCTCTCTCTCTCTCTCTCTCTCTCTCTATATATATATATATAGATATAGGTATTTATGTATGTGTGTATAGTTAAATTATAAATGTCATTGTTTGTATGTTGTAGGGAATCTACAAGGAACCTAAAGAGGCAACCATTAGTACTTTTATTCCTGGGAGTGAAATTATGGAATGGTTTAGCCATCGAAGTATGGGGAATATAGTAAAAGCACAAGTTACTCCTTGGAAACAAAATATGAATATACAAGTGCCTACTCATTCTTGTAATAAGTGGATGGGAATGGCTGTTTGTGCTGTTTTTTCACCCCTCGATCTTTATCCTAAAAATTACAGTTTCTTTGAAAATTGTCATATTATTTGTTACATTGAAGTTGGTGTAGGAGAGCTGGCAAAATTTAGCATTAACTATGTTCAGATTTCATCACATCACCTTTGGCTACTCTATTTTTGCCCTGAATTTTGTGATGAGAATGCGAGAGCAGTATTGAGTCAAATTGATGAGAATGAATCCATTCAATTGGAAGTTAGATTTCAATTTTCTAGGGAGTCAAACTTGGAATTTGAGTAATGTGGGTTTCAAATGGTATACGAGCAAGACATGGATGATATCAGAGCAAGACATGGATGATATCAAAGAACTGGCTCAACCAAGCAACATTAGTTGCATCACTTCTTATGGTTGAAACTTTGAATCTTTGGGTTTACTAAAAGCCCTTCAAGTTCATTGAGAAAAAAAAAATAATAATAAAAAGAACGCTTTCTGAAAATCACCGACTATTTCGTCAAGTTGTGACAAAAATGGTGTCCTAGACTTATCCAAGCTATAATATATTTCAGTAGTCTGTACTTGATTAATGATACTCTCTCTGTCCTTTCTTCTTCTTCAAACTCCCTATGGTTGAAACCCTCCTCCTCTCACTCTTTCTAATTCTTCCCTTCTTCTGCCAACGATCACTATGAATCGTCCCTTAAAAAAAGAAAAATAAAATATTACTACACAATTCAATTTATCAATGTAAAACTCAAATTTGAACTTCCAATTTCAAAAACTTTGGGTTGCTTTTGGAAGGATTCTAATTCTTAGCATGCTATTTTTGAGATTTAAATCTGTCCGTGTATATAAATCATATCATTTGAGTTTTGACTTTGATTCTATTCTTCTGCCTGCAAATGTGGACATTTTTTCTCAAATCTATGCCCATTCCTTTCAGCTACTCTTTTCAAAAAGTAAATAGAGAGCTTACGGCAAAGTTTAACAGAAGGCTAAGATAAAAACACTCATTTGTTGTTTGGTGAGAACTCAGCAAGATTAGTGGGAAAACTTTTTCAAAAGCTAAGAACAACGAATAGAAATCAGTACCTTTTGATAGTTCCTCATTGCATGTTAAGAGGGGCAATCCCATCACCCTCAAAGTGTTTGACAAAATGCCTGAGCCAAACTAAAAAAGGGCCTCCTGTATATATATTTATGTTCTAATCATTTGAACTTGACTATATATGTGTTCCTATTTCAATTAATTTGGTGTCACTTTCCATGTGTTGATAACAAATTAATAAAAATTTCCATGGTTGAACTGTTAATTATTAACCTCTCTTATGGACTAATAAGAACTGTGTATTTGTGTTTGATAAAATGTATGAAAGAAATTCCAATAGCTTATGTGTGCAAATAAACATTGGAGTTGATTTTTATAAACATAACATACAACATATTTAATATATCAAAACTGATGATCCAAATTCTATCATTGACTACAGGAATCATATATAGTTGTGATATGTTTTGCTTTTATATGTGAGCCATCTCTGAGAAATTAAAGGGCTTCATTATGTATGCATTTGATTAGGTGTGCTATTAAGCCTTCTTGCATGACAGTGGATTAGCAATAGAAATTTTGTTCTCTTAGTAGTACTTGAGGACTTATGTATGATAAGTACTTTGCAAGGAACTACTGATATGCAATCTGAGGGGATCTTTGGTTTACTACATAGGTTACTCTTGCAATTTGAGATGACTTTGTTTTCATTTTTTGTTTATAGGTGATGTATGATTAGTATTTGGGGTGTAACAGTTCATATTTTCCTATTTTAATTCCTTAAGGGAACTCTAATTCTTCAGAGTATAGCAGCTTAAGCTGATTGTTGTGTTGTGGCTGGAATTGTTTTTTGGATTTTAGTTGGCTCGTGTGGTCGGTGAGAAATTTTTGGGACTGTTTGGTTTTATAAGAAATTGTTTGGGATTTGGGGTGTAAGGTATTTCAAAGAACTAGCAAATATTAAGGATAAAGAAGTTTTTGATATTGATTTACAGATTGAGATTAAACATGCCAGCAGGTTTTATTGCTAATAATAAGGTCCCACAGAATATTCAAAAGTGAAAATGGCAAAATTTTATTTATTTTGTTTCCTGGGTGTAACACCAATTGTCCAATGCCTCATGCATGACTTAATTGAGAATCTTCTTTTTCCTCCTTAAAAAGAGTTTGTCTTTTCATCTGTTTTTTTTTTTTTTTTTTTTTTTTTTTTTTTTGTTTTTTTTGTTTTTGGGTTTTTTTTTAGGTTCTTTTTCTTTTTTTTTCTTGTGTTTTTTTTTTTTTTATTTTTCTTTTTTTTTTT
>NW_027070447.1:73856-87043 GCF_002906115.3 Quercus suber
TTCTTGCTTTTCTCTTTATTTACTAAGATTGCATATACATAATCCCGAAAAAGAGTGTCCTTTCTCAACACTTTCAACCACTAGCTAACAAATCATGTTGCAGTCTCATGGCATTTTTTTTTTCTTTATATTTTTTAATCTGCAAAAAAAAAAAAAAAAAAAAATGTTAGGATTTTGCTGCCATGCGTTGCCTTTAAATGAATGAGATATAAATTTAATTTTCTTAAATACTAAAATAACTGGTCAATAACTTGTGCAATGCACAAGAAATTTAAACAAAATATTTTTTTTTTATCTTTGTCTTAAATATAAATTTGATAATTGTAGTAGTTATTAATAGGAATTTATTATGTTTGTATTCATATATGGAACTATTTATTCTAAAATTTGAATAAAATATGATGTGGGAGTATTCTAATGGAGGGTTTAAATATATAATAGAATCTTCTTTTCTTTTCTTTTTTTTCTTTTTTTGAGAGGAAATATATAAAAGAATCTAAATTCAATTAGAAAACATATATTAGAAAAGAGATCTAATTGAAAAGCTTTTAAACTTTCGAACATATAGCAAATCACGGTTATAAAGTGTTTTAAAGCTATTACACACTTACACTTGTAACTTGTTCAGTAACTTAATTGATATAAAGTTTTTAGATGTTAGGAATAACAAAAGATGGCATAATAACAGTAATTTGTATTTTTAAAACTATTTAGCATAAAAAATTATGCTAAATATTATATTTTTCTTTAATTTTTAAATTTAAATGCTAATCATTCATTGTTATTGCTATTTTATAGTATTTTCATTAATTCATTGTCTTCCTAAAACTTGATTATAAATTGTGACATTTTTAAATTATAGAGCTATTTTTTATTTTTTGTCCAATTTAGTTTTAAAATATTTTCTTCTCTAATAAATTACTGTTTTTTCCAAGAGCTTAAGCAGTTAAAAAAACAATGAATTTAATCATTTAACCATAATTTTAACATCTTTGTATCAAGAGAAGCATTGAAAGGATTGATGTAGCCACGTTAAAACAGGAGAACAATATTAGCCGCCTAATAGATTGAATTGTACTTATATGAGATGTATTATGTTAAAATTCTACTGCTTTATTGATAGGAAGAAATCATTATAAAGAAGAAAAATATGCAAAACAGACCACGCCAAGAATCAGAATGAATGCTTTATTATTAGTGCTGAACACATTTTGGAAGGCAACCATTATTAAGTCCACCTTATGGAATCAGCCTAATACAATGTCAATTCTCACCCAAAAAAAGAATAAACAAGAGGGAGCAAGCTTAATATTATGTTAGTATAAGATTAAGATATTTCGAACACCATTTGGGCCCAACTCCCACTGGCCCGGGTCACCAGATGGGTCTACTTCTACAAAGCTTGTGTACCTCTGCAGACCCGTGTTGGTGGAAAAAAGCGCTGTTTACACTTGGTTGGAATCAAAGGTTCACCAGGTGTTCTTTTTGTTGATGGGTCTGTTGAGGTATGACTTTTATTGTGGCTAGGGGTGGCATGACTGATTGAAAGAGCCAATATTTGGAGTTGGACCATGATTTGGATCCTAAAGGAAGCAAAAAAATTAAAACAAATAAAAAGATTGACTTCTAGCCCATGTCATGCCCTGCACACAAAAATTAGCATTAATCATGTTTAGATGCCCAGCAAATACAGAGGGAGAGAGAAGGATACCTCAATTTCAACTCTAACTCTGGCACATTTCTGCCAAATCATGGACACTTCTACCACCCTACCTACCATCCAACATTGAGTCCAAACGCGAACCATGTACTCAGACCCAGACCTCAATAGGGTCGAAATTAATTTCATGCACCATTAGTTGTGGTTACATTCTTTGATGATCAACAAATGACCTTTAACAGACCAAGGCCTAGCCCCAAAAACTTTCATTTTATCTACTTCGTATTGAAAAGAGAGAACAAATTCATTGAAATCCACTGCTGTAATATCAGAGTCATTATACATCTCTCAAGCAGCAACGTTATAATATATCTCTCAAGTAGTAAGGATTTTCACCACTGAATAGTTTTGAGTCAGGATTTCAAAGACTACAAGTTCCATTATTACCACGATCTGAAGCTGTAAAGTAAGCGTAATACGCCTTCTCATTAATATGCATGCTTAAAGGGATAGATATTACAATTTACAAGCAGGTCAATCTTTATAGGTAGTTTATGATCGTCAGTATTGAGGGGCAGGAAATTCATAGAAGACAGAAAGGATTTTGGCAATATGGTGTTTGCTTCCAAAAGCTTCTTATAGGAATTGCAGATGCCTGTTGAGAAATTCAAGATCCATTAGTTATCAAGGGAGTAGAGGCACTATACTATTTACAAAGACAAAAAGGGAATATACAGGACAAGTAAAGCAGTGGCACATTATGAAATGAAGATAAGAAAAATATTTGTAATTACCAGACTTGCAAAATGAGTGTAAGTGCTTCGCCATTTCCATATTTTCAATGGTTTAGAATATCTACAATAACTGGTTAGCCTCCTTTAGATCACATAACCAATGTAAAACTTGCCTGAAAATTTACAAATAAAAATTCAGTGACTACCAACACTTTCTTTTTTTTTTTTTATTTTTTTTTTTTTTTTTTTTTTTATATATATATATTTATGGAAATGAAGGTACTGTAGCATACACTAATCTTAAGACAACTTCGAAAATGAAAGATTTCATCACAAATTTGTAGTACTTATCCCAAACTTGCTTCTGTTTCGAAAGATAAAAAAGATAAGAGAAAGGAAATCATAAAACGGACTGTAGAGAGAAACATAGAAAAATAAAATGGAGAAGAAAAGGAAAAAGAAAGATTTAACAATCAGCTAATAAGGTATACTTCAAAGCAATATACCAGATCTATCATCAGCAATGATTTTTTTACTTCTTAAAGATCATATAATAAGAGTAAAGGTTGTTCCCACTGAAACACAATCAGGTGAACCATCTTGTCACACTAAAATTAACTTAAATCCAGATCAAACAAACAGAAATATGAATTTACAGTTTCCCATTTCTATCTAAATTTCATGTCTATCCTATAATTAGTGTTTGTTTTGAAACACATTGAATGCTAGCAAGATATAAATTCAGGTTCTAGAGTGTGGTTTTCAATATTATACCTTCTGTTGGAAGATGTATTCTTACAAAAAGGCTGCTTCGTTTCATTCAGTATCTGCAACAAAGTCCCTCCCAAATAGCATAAGTTAGTCAACGTGTATTCCTTACTGATTAGCTTTTGTATTTTAGTTGACCCACACATAACAAAGATAAGAAACCAAGAAAAAAGTTTTTACTACCTGACGCCAGAATTTAGCTAATGTAACCATCTTTGCAAGAATCCAATAAATCAATCCAATGTTGGATCACTGGCCCACTTTGCATCCTACCGTCAATCATAAAGCAGCTGAAAATTTGAAATGAAATTAAGTTAAAATACAAAGTCTTTCTTTTTATTTATTTTTTAAATGAAAAGATAAACTACAAATCAAAGCTAAAATTTCTGTGCTCTCACTATCAAGAAAAATTCCAAAAGAGACAGAGAATGATGGTCTTACTAGCTAGTATACTTTAGTATTTACTATAGTGGTATATCTTAAAGCTATGATTTCGAGCACAATGTGCAATGCTGTCCAGATTATTCTTCATGCCAGGATTTATTGATGGCTGAAAGTAAATTGTCAACAACAATTTTCAACCCGTTAGTCAAAATGGTGGTAAGTCAACAGCATCCTAAACTATATTTCTTAAACTGTGTTAAGCTTGAAAATTGTCATCAGTACATATGATGTTCAACATAAAGGTTGCATAAGAAGAAGACCAGGCTATGTGCATTAAACAGGAAACTGAAGAGTTAGCAAGATGAGAACTTAGAAAATCGCGAACATACTACATTAAGCAAAGTCTTTCTTAACAGCTTGTATCTCCCAGCTTGGTATTTGCTTTCCATATATAACAAAGACTGCAAACCTGCTACTGTTAAGTAGTGCAGCCACTTCACCTTCCATAATACAAAGGACATGGCTTCACAAATTGTCTGGAAAAGGACTATGAATTTCAACTAAGCCATCCAACCATAACAGCCTATTGCAATTTGGTTCCCCATTCAATCACTGCATAGAAAGCCTGAACCTCACCAGCAACATTCTCTTTTAGTATTTACTTCCATTGAAATTAGCACTTGCCATGCTCGACAATCAACAAATTGTGTCAAATTAAAAACAGGAGGCTTACAGCTTCGTAATGAATGATTCCCAGCCATTGCTTCTTTACAGATCATGACCATGAGTGTAGTTAAAAGTTTAAGAAGCATTGACAACCTTCTCCTCGACCATGTTCCCAGTCCTGCATTTCCAAATTGCCCAAAGAGTTATTAGCCAAAGGAAAGGCCTAAGAGTAGCCTCAATAACAACAATAATGGAAGAAAAAAAAATCAGCATCCCACACAAATAGTGAGCCAATTCATTAAGTGCCTTAGGCATAAAGGTTCATTTAATTGAAATATATATATATATATATATTTGACAGGTGAACAAGTACAAATATAAGAACTTCTTTACCATTATTTCCCCCAAAGTAATTTTCCCCAAGGAATAATACACAAGAAATTCCTCACCACAGATCTGTTGCTAAGGAGCCATGCTAAGGATTAAGAAACCACACAATTGAAGACACAATGTTCCTTTTTTTTTTTTTTTTCTTTTTTTTAATGATTAAGGAAATTTTCATTCAAGAGAGAAAAACTACAACCGACTTAGCAGTATAAATTCACCAGCAGTAAAATAGACTCAGATTCTTATAAGATTTGGGATCAAATTACCTAACAAGAATCTAACACTGGTCAAGTTGCCATGATTGATTGGACTAATGCCTCTTTACTTTTTGCATTGTCTTTATATACTCGAGCAATCCTGCCTAACCAGCTGAAGAACATTGTTGCGTCCAAGCCAATTTACTTGAAACTCTTACCCTTCAAAGAGTTTACTATCTAATTGATATCATCATTCGAGCTTTACATCTCTTCTGTTACCAAAATAACATCCAAAGCAAATATGATCTCTATTACCAGTTTTACAATAAGTCCATCTTCTTACTAACTAGTTACTACATTTTCAATGAACAAACTAAATCTGAAAGAAAAAGAAAAACGATATGGATGCACAAGAAACTGAGAAACAAGCAAGAGGAAAAACAAGAGGTGGGGTTACAAAGTATAAAGTACTACGTATGAGATCATTATAATCCGGTGTTGGGACCAAAATTTACCTTACAAAGGCACATTCTAAATAGTCCCCCAATGAAAAATACAAACACAATACCTCTTACAGTTAAAGAATCTTCAACAACAAAAAATTTATTATACATATATATATATATAGAAAAAAGAAATTGCTCAAAAGTTTGATTGCCTCTTCAAACTAGACCTAATTTCTGACACCTATTGTCATGAATATGAATCCCACACCATAACCATATATATGCCCCCACAAAACCCACTTTAATAAACAGTATAAAAACACAATCTGAATCAGCACTCACCAAAAATTACAACTCAAATTTCTTTATGACCCCACACATTCATAGGAAGTAAAAGGAAACCGATAAATATAATTGTTGAGATAAAATTCAAAGTGGCAGAAGTAGAATAGTAAAAGGGAAAAAAAATTAAAATTAAAATTGAACATGTACAACCCAAAATTTTAACATACCTCCAAATTTTGTAATTTGAGAAGATAGCTTCTGCTGCAACATTACAAGCATTTGCTAGGGTTAGGGATCAGATATTTAAAAATCATATTGCATAAAGATAAACACACAGAGGATGAGAGGTACCAATTTCTAAATGTTGTACCTGGAAGGAGTAAATATGCTTATTTTTGTACATTTTTCTCTCTGTTTTACCAAATTATTGCTGCATCTCCTCCTCCACCTCATAGATGGACCTCCTATCAATCTCAACCGTGAGGCCCTCTGCCTTTCTTGAACCATTCTCACCCTCTGCCTTTCTTGCAGTGTTGTTTTGGACTGGACAGCCATCAATATAAAGTTGCACAATTAGAAAGCTGAGAGCTTAAAAATCGTGAATGCACCACATCAAACAATGCCTTTCATAACAGCTTATATCTCCCAGCTTGGTGTTTACTTTCCAAAACAAAAGCAACAATCCTCAGAGTTACTGGTTAATACAAGTGCAACCATCCTGCCTTTCATAAGCACAAAAGATAAGGCTTCCCAAATTGTCTGAGGAAGGACTATGGATTTATCCCCAGCCATCAAACCATAAAAGCCTATTGCAAATTGGTTCCCCATTCAATCTTTACATAGAAAGCTTGCACCTCACCAGCAACTCTCTCTTTTGGTACTAACTTCCACTGAAATCAGCACTTGACGTTCTCAAAAATAAAGAAATCATGTCCACTTGGAAATAGGAGGTTTACAAATTTTTAAAGAATGAATCCCAGCCATTGCTTCTTGACAAATCATGATCATGTGGTTGTAGTAGTTAAGAACTTGAGAAGCATTGACAGCCTTCCCTTCAAGCATGGCCTAACTCCTGCATTTTAAAATAGCCCAAAGATTAAAAAATGAAAAAGATCCCTAAGAGTGGATTAATAATGGAATTTTATTCAATAAATTAAGATCTAATTTTGGATCTTATCCAAACTATAGGGTTCTTGCATTCTAATAAAAGGGTAAATATATGCGTAAGTTATGGAATGATCAATATCATTAATAAGGATTTTACTGAATCTATTATATTTCAATTTACACCATAACTGCTTATGAAATACCTGCCCATCTGCAGCACAAAGGTGACAATGCTTTGATCATCTGTGCAAGGAATGATGTCTAGTTGAAATATACATTCCACTCAGGCATAGTTTTAAAAAGCCATTCCTCCATTCCATACATACCCACAGATAAACATGTTCTACAGCATGATATATAACTTGCAATCATCAAATTCCATGTTACTATTTCTCTTTCAGGAATTTCATCGAACAGTTATGTGCATTAGGCATAAAGATTCATTTAAAACTGTAAGAGATATTGATGTGCTAAAAATTCGAAGTGCTAGAAGTACAATTTTTAGAAGGGAAAAACAATTGAACACATACACATCTAAGCACCTCTTTACAACTATTTTCCCTGAAAAACAATTTTCCTAAGGAATAATACAAATGAAATTCCTCACCACAGATGTGAAACCACACAAAAGACCAAAATTTATACCACTAAGGTAAATTCTAAATAGTCCCCAGTAAAAATTACAAAGAGACCAAAAATTTGCTTCAAAGTTAGATTGCCTCTTAAACTAGACCAAATTTCTGACATCCATTACCAAGAATATGAATTCCACACCATATAAATGCAAAATCTGAAGCAGCATTCACAAAAAATTACAACTTAAGTTCCTTTATAACTCCACACATTCATAATAAGTAAAACAAAAACTAATAAATTAACATGTATAACCCAAAAGTTTAAATTTTAGGAATTTTAGGAATTTGAGAAGAATTTTTTGGAGTTGAGAAGATAGCCTCTACTGCAACACTTGAAGAATTAGTTTAAATTAGAATTGGATTTTTAAAATTCATATTGCATAAATATACACACACACAGAGAGAAGAGAGGTACCAATTTCTAAATGTTGTACATTGAGGGAGTAAATATGTATATTTCTGTACGTTTTGCTCTCTCTGTTTTACACAATTATTGCTGCTCCTCCTCCTGCAGCTCGTAGATGGACCTGCCATCAATCTCAACGCAAGGGATGTTGATGATATTCTTCAACCACTCTTGCCCTTTTCCTTTCTTGCAGTTTTGTTTCAGCACTGGACATCCTTGAATATATAGTTGCAGAAGTGAGGGAGGCAGGCCGTTCTCTGGGAGGGATGCGAGTTTAGGGCAATTCCTGATCAATAGTAGTTCAAGTGAAGAGAGGTTTTGAAATACCTTGGAGGATAGGAACACTATATTTGAAAAATCGTCAATATACAGATAGGTTAGAGAGGTAGGTAGCAGTAGCATCATCTTCCCATCTTCCTCCTCAGGAAACGACTGCCAATCCTCAAATCCAAAACCATAAATGGAGAGAAGTGTAAGAGACGTGAGTCTGTGTAATCCCCGTTCAAATACTTGCTTACAGATAGTCATCCCTCGCAACGAAAGTCCCTTTAGGTTTGTCGGCAAGCCCTCTTCTGGTAAGGATACTATGCTTGGACATTTATATATTATAAGAGAAGTGACCATATGCATGCGGGGCAAGGCCTCTAGTTTCTCACAGCGACAGATAAAAAGATTTGTCAGGCGAGTGGGGAGAAACCCTCCATCCGGAAATGAAACAAGACTACAGTCTCCTATGATTATGTCATTCAAGTGGTAGAGTTTGTGTAGGCCCTCCGGTAAGAATTTAATCTCTTTACAATCAATGATGCTAAGACATTCAAGAGACGTGTTATTGTGTAAGTTGTCCGCCAGTGACTCTAACTTTGGGCAATCATATACTTCAAGTTTTTTAAGGGCAATAGGTAACTGGTTACTTGGTGATAATGATGTCAGCTCTGAGCAATCCAAAATCACAAGGGATTTAAGCTTCACAAATAGGTCACCTCTTAATGGTACACATTTTAGAGACGGACAATCACTAATAACCAAGTGCTCAAGAAGAGATGCATTACTGTTAATACTCTCCTCTTTCATTAATATAGAAGAAGCCTCTCCCTCGTCTATCAAAAACTGCAAATTCTCGCAATTTTTTATCTCTAGCCTTTTCAAAGTTGGAGGTAGCTGGCGTATTGAAATGAACATCAAAGAACTACATCTCTCAATAGTTGCATATTCCAAGCATGTACAATTGGACATTGGTAAGGAATTTAAAGCACCACAACCTTTAATAGTCAATGTGTTTAATGTAGAAGCCAAGTGGATGTTGACGAGACTCGGGCACGACTGAATTTCCAACCTAACAAGGGATATGAGACTATCTTGCCACAAAGACGTCAGCTCGTTACAATTATCTATCTTTAGATTTTTTACCTTTGCTAACCCTTCCATGAACTCCTTTGATAAGCTTTTAAGACCTGGAATAGAAAAAGTAATTGACTCCAGCAAGCATAACTCTTCTATATTATTGCTCACCACCTCTTTGCACCCTACAATATTTAATTTATGGAGCGTTGGAAGGCTTGGAATTGAAACAACCAACTGCTCACAATTATGAATAGTAAATTTTTCCAATGATGGGAGATGGTCTGGCAATTTCCCTTGCAATTTGGGGCATTGAGAGATAAAAAGCTCACGCAAGCAAGGGAATTCTCCGTACTCAACTCCACAAGAAATCCAATCTTGCCATTCTTGCATATCCTCAAAGTGAAGTTTTTCTAACAATTGAAAAGGTTTCAAGAAACCTTCCCCATAAAACTCAGGACCAATAGTCTGCACCATGGACATACTCTTAATGGTAAGGAATTTGAGGTTGGATAGATGTCCAACAACCGGTAAGGATTTGCATTTTGCACATCTGACAATCTTTAGATCCACAATATAAGAAAAGGAATCGTCTCCTAGCCATGTTGGGAATTTCACACCAATATAGCCATGAATTGAAAGTTTTTTCACTACTGTTGAAGGTCGTAGCATGTGAAGAATATCTTTTGCAATGCTTGCATCTTGTAAATCATTAGGTGCAGACCCCCATTCGATCTCTAGTGCATCTAAATTCTTCTTACCATTTAAATTGGCCCTTCTTGCATCCTCGACATCGAGCACATTCTCCAAACTTGAAATGCATAATCTTCCCTGAAGAAACTTCAAGTTCATCAAGTCTCCTATCTTGGATCCATTATCTTTCCCCACAATAAAATTAGATAGCGTGTGTAGGTTCTTTAATTTTTCTATTCCCACCGGCATTTCTCTAATTAAATTGGCATTTGTAATGTCAAGATACCGAAGATTAACTAGATCCATAATTTTCTCTGGTAACTTTGTAAGTTTGTGACAACCTTTCAACATCAATGTCTGCAAATTGTATAGAGAACTTGTTGATTCTGGTAAACTTCTAATTTGAGTATTAGAAAGGTTGAGGTATCTTAAATGTTTCAGATCACCAATTGCGCTTGGTAGCTCAATGATGTAATATCCACATAAAGATAATACTCTTAAGCATCTTAATTGTGGCAATATACGATTAGGAACATCGTTTGTTAAGTAGCCTGATGATTTGATTGGTTGGGGTAAGAATGTTCGTAAATGCATATTTATGGGGAAGTTTTCAGACTTTTTGATGCCATCAAAACGATGCCGTATGTAAGAGAAATGTCGTACCTTTGTAGAAATCTCAGATTGCTTATTACTCCCCAATGCATCTTCCATTCTATGGAATAAGCCCCTTGCTGCCCATCGAGCTAGATCATTGATAAGATCATGCATGACAAAGAGTGATCCATTATTGCTTGATTGTTGAAAGAATGATCTCATGAGTAGATCACGAAAATACTCAGCACCAAGAACTTCCATTGACTCGTTTCTTTCCGTTTCTTGAACCAAACCTTCTGCCATCCATAACAAGACAAGCTCATTCTCCTCAAATTCATAATCTTTTGGGAATAGTGAACAATATGCAAAGCACCTCTTTAAATGTGAAGGGAGGTATTGGTAGCTCAATTCAAGAACAGAAATAATACCCTTTTTTTCCCAGATCTTGCTATTTAGCACATTTTTCCATTCATTAGGGTTGCGTTTAGTGCGTAAAGCACCTCCAAGTACTTTTGCTGCCAAAGGTGATCCCTTGCATAGACCCAAAATTTCTCTACCAATTTCCTCAAGTTCTGGATGCGCAACAAAATCTGTTGACCCTAGTGCATGTTGGAGAAATAGACGCCTGCAAGCATCATTTGACAACTCTCTCAACTTGTAAGGTGAAGTAGTTTCCATTATTTTTGAAACCTCATGACTCCGAGTGGTGACAATAATCTTACTTCCTGGAGCTCCAAATTCAAAAGGACAACATAGTTGAGTCCAACTATTGTAGTCTTCATTCCAAACGTCATCCAAAATGACCAGAAATTTCTTGCCATTTAATTTCTCCTTCAATTTGACTTGTATTGAGTTTAAATCATCACCATCATTGCAGTGCCCAGAAGGGATAGATTTTAGAATTTCTTTTGACAGCCTTACAATGTCAAAGTCTTCAGAAACACAAACCCACGCTTTCAAATCAAAGTAACTGCTCACATCATCATCATTGTACACTAGTTGGGCAAGAGTTGTCTTACCCAAACCACCCATACCAACTATGGGAATCACAGAGAGTTGAGTATCACTAGATTCAATACTCAGCAACAACTTTATGATAGCCTTTTTGTCCTCATCCCTGCCATAAGTACGGTGTTCAATCACCAGAGAAGTAGTGGGCACCCTTGATCTTTCTGTTCCAATCCTTCCCCCAGTGCTTCCTCTCAAATCCAAACCATTATTTTCTGTCACAATTCTTTGTAGTCTCGAGTCAATATCTGCAATCTTGGACCGCATATTGGCATCGAACATAAAAGAACTTGGACTCAAACCCACACAACAAGCAGGGATGAACTTTCTTACCTTACTTGTGCTGGGTTCTGCATTTAACTTACGTCGCAAAACTTCGGTCTCAAACTCATCCAAGATATCATCCGCATCATATGCCAACTCTTCCAGCTCGTCCAGCAAGATCTTACCCAACTTGCTTGTCTCCCGCTTCTCTTCTGCGTCATCCAAAACTGCATGGATTTTTGATAACGTTTTCTTCCACTTGTTGAGGTCAACATGAACTTGTTCTTGCTGAAAGATCTTCAACAAATCAGAGGAGATGCTTGTCTCCCGCTTCTCTTCTGCGTCATCCAAAACTGCATGGATTTTTGATAACGTTTTCTTCCACTTGTTGAGGTCAACATGAACTTGTTCTTGCTGAAAGATCTTCAACAAATCAGAGGAGATTAACTTGTTAACCAGCGCCTCAAACAAAGCGGCTAAAGCAACCTCTCCGATAACTGACATGATTCGCTCGTGGGAAAGAAGGAAATATCAAATATGGGAAATGAACTAATCAAAGAGACACGCTTCTGAGATATGAGTTGGGAATGAAGTGAATACGGTTTTCTTTGTTTCTATTTTTTTTTTTTTTTTTTATATGTATATCTTCTTTTGCTTTTTCTCAGTTGGTGATTTGACTGTACATAATTGGTCTACCCTACTTGATTCCAAACAGTCATAAAAAGTTACAAAATGAAGCACGCCAACCTGGACAGCATTATTAGTGCTCACCATATAAAGTGAGAAAAAGACAAAAACTTTTGACTGCTTTATTGGTAACTATATTAGTGCTCATGCCTTTTGGAAGGCAACCATTATCACTTCCACCGTCAGGAATCAACTCAAATAATAGTAACTGTCGGTAGGAAGTTTCAAACTCATTTTGCCATGTTTGTACTACTTTTACATTTTCTCTGTATTTAATATCTTTGTAAATTATTGTATTTATATCGTTTTACATTATATATTAATTAATGTAAAATTTTCATGGTTAACTAAACAAATGTGTATAACAGTATAAAATTATTACAAATGTTTACATTCATAAAAAAAAAAAAAGTTTACATTCATTTAATATTTTATAATAAATTTACATTGTAATATTAATATATAAACGAATAATTGTCCTAATGAAAAATTATTAGATACTTCAACGGTACAACTACATTATCTCATATGTATACTTGGTCAGTCAAGAGTTTAAAATTATTCGGATTTTAGGGTAATTAAAGTAAAGCTAATTCAATCTTAAAATAAAACACACTTTTTGGCAGCGAGGTCCAAGAGGACAGTATTATAGTAATTATTAAGGGTTAGTTTGTGATATGGAAGAATTATGACTGGCACCATGAGCTTAACCCGTCAGCTTCTGCTCTGGCTGACGGGTCAAGTTGTGACGTAAACTAAACAATAAAATGCATGCTGACTAAAACCAAGACAAAACCGACGGGCTGAACGAAGTGTGAAGCTGACGCTAAGCTGAAGGGAAGTGCAGGCTGACGGCTTAGAAGCTGACGACTCCACGCAGACCATGACTTGGTCACCACGCATAGGTTTTAGGGAGATTGCTTGT